>NC_141030.1:27977500-28132500 GCF_052040795.2 Danio rerio
AGGAGATTAGTGCTGGAAATTCCTGAGATGTTTTTAGTGGAGTGGAATTGAGGTTTTTTAAATCAGAGCTAATTAGTTGTGAAAGGCAGAAAGGGGGCGGGTTCACATCAAATCTGTGGTTACGTTACACAAATGTGCTGGTGTGAAACAATGCCTCTAGTGTTTCCAATGGCTTGCAGAGAACAATGGAGCTTAACAAGCTTAATGAAGAGACGGCTCATCCTGATTCAGTCTCTCTGCTCTATTGTGACCGCATATGAACATATGTAAGGACACTCTGTCTTTCACACACTTTAAACTGAGTTTGTGATGTTAGAGTTTTAATGTACCTTGATGTATCCCTCCGGGGCCAGAGTATCCATGAGGAGGTGACTCCATGTGTCCTCAGCAATGAGATCAGAGATGTATCGAACTGGAGTGGCATTCACTTCCTGTAGACTGGGACACATTTGCTCAGGTCATAATGTAAATTTGTGACAACTTAATTATGTTGCTTGACAATATAAATATATGTATACACTGTTACAAATTATATGATCAGAAAGTCATGGCAATTTACAACATGATTTACACATGGCAGATCATTCATACCCCTGGAAAATTCTGATTTAAAGATTTTGTTCAAATGTAAATGAAAGCTGAGAAATACAGTAGTCAACATTTGAAGTGGATCATCACCTTTCATTATAATTGTCCTAAAACTATTGAACAGTATGCTTGAAAAGCATTTTTGATTCATTTAAAATGTTGGCGACTACTGTTTATTTATTTTTATTTTTTCCCACAATGTTGCCTTGTACAGTACATGTCTTATGCTTTGGGTGAGCCTGCATGTGTCATTTTCGGTGAAGAAATGCTAGTTGAATACAAGTAACTTTAATTCAGAATTTGCCAGGGGTATGAATAATTTTGGGTGTGACTCCATATTTTTAAGTTGGTTTAACCTAAAAATCCTCTTCATTTTTTTAAGCTGCTTAAGAGTGATTTTTTTTTTTTGGTCAGCTCACATGCACTTCTTGCACTGTTAATTTGAATCAACCTGGCAACATATTTTCCATTGTTATTTTAGCTTATCAGAATTAATATTTTATCAAAATAATTAGATTTTCTATGTAATAAAATTATGCATGTTTTGTATTACTTCACCCTTGGTAACATTTGATTTTAATTTAACTCCTCACTTTAGTTGGCTATTAGTAGAGAGAAGCTGCACAGATGCAATAATTTTTTTTCCAGACAAAGTGGTTAGTATTATGAATCTTACAAGCCAAAAAACGTATTTATTTATTGATCTATTTTTGACAGAAATTATTGTGAAAATAATTAAATAAAATAAATCTACTTCTCTTTTTAACATTTTACCACTCCTGAAATACTACAGAACTATAAACAAGTTCAACTGTTTATTAGTTGTCATTTAATTTCCTGCTTACCAATTGGATATTTAATCTTTTAAAGAGGATAGTTCACCCAAAAATAAAAATGTAATCATTATCTACTCATCCTCAAGTGGTTCCAAACCTTTATGAGTTTCTTTTTCAGCTGAACACAAAAAAAAAAAAAATTTGAAAAATGTTCAATGGCTACTGGTTTCCAACGTTCTTCAAATTATCAACTTTTATTTTTGACAGAAGCATAAAAACAAAAAGATTTGTGATGAGTAGGCCTGTAAAATACTGAAAAAATGGACATTGTGATATTTTGTTTTGCTGTGATATGTAAAATGCAATATGAATATAATTAACTCTATTTGGCAAACATTTCATTAATTTAGATCGACTAGGATGATCAAGACTTTTTCCTATGCAGTTCATCTGCATAAATTATAATAAATTACAAGCAAAAATAAATAAATAAACAGTCCTTTATGTTTTTGGAGTCTAATCATATTCAAGTACAACAATTTTACAATCAAATGTAAAATATCATGGTCATCTTTGTAAAATTAATAATTATAATATTGATTATTAATTAATACTTAAATAATACCTTAATAAATAATCTAATCCTGCGATGTGACTATTGCAGATTCACACATTTCAATATCAATGCCCAAATGATTGTTCAGCCCTAAAGTAGAGGGTAGCTATAATTGATTTCTGAATTTTTATTTTTGGGTGAATTATCCCTTCAATCAGTGCAAAAAAACACTGATTTTGGGATTCAGTAGCTCACCCAATCACATAGAGGTCAGTGGTCGGCTGTGAGTCGAGCTGCAGTAATGACCTCACATCAGCTGGTGGCTCTGCTGTGCCAACATTCCATGTGACCATGTGCAATCTGCACCAGAGAACAAGACACAAGCGTATCACCAATAAATAATGGATGCATTTACTAATCAAAATTACATATCTGAAAGAAAGCAAATACACATTAATGAAAACAAGGCAATTAACCACCAACAAACGACAAAAAAACAGCACAAGTCAACTTAAAGCTCATTTTTAGATACAAATTCTCAAAGCTATTGACTCAGGACACCTGAAGGACTCTCTGTTGCTGTATCTTCCACAGAGGTTAAAGGCTTCATCCAGCGTTCGGGACACTTCCTCATTGGCCTCATCGTCTGAGCTGAGATCCTCCAAACAGGTCAGCAACTGAGCGAGTCTCTGACGAAGTATGAACCGTGCTGAAGAAGACTGAGACGTCATGGTGGACATACTGTCAGAGCGCATGCGTGGGACATCAAATGTGTCAGACATCTTGCTATGGCTTATACAAACCAAGAGTTTATCTGAAGTAAGTGGACTTGTTCTTTTTGGTTGCGTTTCTGAGCTTCAGATGTTAAGGAAAGTCCAAAAACTGGTTTAGGTTTACCAGGTGCTGCTGTGGCTCATGAACCAAATGTTGAGTAGATTTGAAGTGAGTAGATTTATTCTTTGATTCTCAGTTGCGTTTCTTAGCTTCAGATCCCTGAGAAAGTCCAAAAAAGGTAAAAAACTTGTTAAGGTTGAGCACATGCAGATAATATCCCAGGTTTTAGGTAGTCAAAAAATCCAAATTTCTTCTCACAAACACAAGATGCCCTTAAAAATCCTCTGAAATCCTTCAGGGATCAAGTAGCTCATAATTAGCAATCCAATTCTTTTTGTTGATCTGGGCTACAACATATGTTCTCATTGCATCCTGTTGTCCTAATGGAGGAGTGCGAGTAAAAACATGCATTTTGGCGAGTGTTCGGGATTAGGAACTGTAATCTGGAGCAGTGAAGAACCACGTGAATGAGGCCAAGAATACAAAATCACCTAACAGGCTTGATCTTCAAATCACTGAGTGTATTGTTGCAGGTTTTGAGCGACGTAGGTGAATGTCGACAGATGCAAATCCGGTTTACGCAAGAATACCGACTTAAACATTGTCAATATTTAATGGATCCAACAAGAAAACAGTTATCTTGTTTTTTAGATAAATTTTAAGTTCAACTTTGAGTATAATTGTACTTTTTTAAATATTTATAACAAATTATTCAACAATGCATCAGTTTGCATTTTAGACTACATGATAAACACATAAACTAAAGTTATTTAATTTTCAAATCCAGGCTGTAACTTTCCAAACAGTTTCTCAGTATAATACAGTCACATGAAATTTATTAGCAGCAAGGAAGCATTCAGCAGTAGAGAGAGAACTATAGAGGGCAAATAAGAAGAAAAAAAAAGTGAAACTTTTGAAAGAGAAAGAAATTCACAATTTGATTGATCTAAATCAGATAAATCTACATATATACATTAAACATTATACATTAACCATTTTGTATTTAACCCATTAACCATTATTATTCTTTTTCCATTTTTCTGTAATTTTCTGTTTGTTTTTTCTCTGGTTGTTTTAGTTATTTTGAAATGAAGCAGTTTATTTTATTGATAAAGGACAGTGTTACCTGAAAGCCTGATGTCCACCAGTGGATCCAACCTTTTTAGCGCTCATACTCAAACCTGAGCACACAAACACCATGTACACATAAATGCAAGTTAATTCAAACAGGTCTAATCCAAAAGGGTTAATCCTGTCTTATTCAAAAGCTGGGAAACCTTTTAAAATGATGAAATATAACTCTGAAGGTTAACTGATTATTATACCATTAATGTGATGTGTTGGTTTCAACCCACCTATGAAATTATTTTTGAAAAACACACACATTACAAATGAAGTTCATACAACACCTCTTCTGTGAATATTAAACCACACTGAACTAAACTGAACTTCAACACTGTAAACTGAACTGACACCGTTTCAATTCACTATAATCTTCTATGTGAAGCTGCTTTTACACTGTCTGTCTGTCTACTCTATATAAAACAATACATTTTGTGAGAGCATAAAGTGAACAATTGTAAAATAAAATAAAATAAAAAAGCAGTCACATCAAATAGCTACGGCTCATGCAACAGCTCTTTAAAAACTATTAAAACATATTTAAACCCGTGATAAAGCGATAAATAATGCTTTTTATACCGACCGTTCTATAATTGAAGCTCCGTACTGTCGCATGCTCACCTGGCTTTATTTCGTAATGTATCGTGACTAATTGCAATACTTCTATGATTAATGTAATGTTGTTTAATGACTTCGTTGTAACACTCTTAATGATACAAGCTTGAGTTCAAGATCGAAACTGTAGTATACGTTTTTTTTAAATAGGCTAAATAAAAATAAACAAATAGTAAATAAATAAATAAACATCGAAACGTTTCTTTTTTCTTTTGTCGTGTGTCATAACATTTGCAGCTATGAACACTTTTTATAGCTATTTAAACAGCTAATACACTTCATTTACATGGATTAAAATATTTCGACAACTATCATAAGCATCAAAACCAACATTAAACTTGAGTAGCTAGAGAAGAAAACAAAAACTTACCCTTCAGCCTCGTCTAGCGGCGATTTTGCAGGTGTCTTGAATGACCTATTCCGAATTTAACAGGTGTTACGGGATACAGTGTGGGAGTTTGGGGTCTGTGTTTACACCCCTTTACTTCTTCGCTGCCCTGCCAAGCCACCGGGACCTCTTAAAGCCACAGTACTTGTTTCATCATGAACGCCTAAAAGGTTTAGCCAAGTTATGAAAGACGATAGTGTAAACGTCTTTACACATCAGCATCCTTTTTGAATAGGACGTGAAACAGGTTCTTTGTTTGTGGTTTAAAATGAAATGTATATAGCCATAATCTCGCAATGCTTCACAGTTTTAAGTAGGCTAATATAAATATGTATTTTCATGATTTGTTAGCCTATATGTCAAAGGGTTCACCTAAAAATAGTTTTGTTAATTTTCCCACCCTCGGCACATCATATATATATATATATATATATATATATATATATATATATATATATATATATATATATATATATATATATATATATATATATATATATAGCTAAAACGCCCTTGGGTATTCATTAAATTAATGCTACTTCTAATGCAGAGTCATATAAGCAAATATATATACATACTGACATCTTATGAAGTAAGACAATTGTTCTGTGCAAAAAAATCAAATAAAAAAAATTTACATTACTTGGATTATTTCCAACACTTAAAAATTTATAAACTTTTTAATTACTAGCTTTTGATAGTAATAATAAGGGTTTAACACTTTTATACACATCTTGAGTGTAAAGACTCGTCCATAAAGACTTCTTAACTAACGTGGCAGCCTTTAAGCTGACGAAGTGGACTTTTTAAACAAACCAGAGATTAAGGGAAAATTTCACAGGCCAAATATCCGCACAGTTCATTGCTTTCTTTGAAGATCTTGAATAAGACTTATGTCTTACATTTGTTTGTTATTAAAAACATGAAATAAACAATATAAAATGTTTCATGTATAATACAACAAGAGTATCTGAATCAAACTTGTTTCCTTTTCTCACAAGATTCATAAGCAGGGGTTAGTTTAATCTGGCTTCAACATTTTAAATCCTGATTAGCCTGAACATTTCGCTGAATGAAAGAGAGGGTTTGCAGACGCCCCCATGATTTATGCCTGTTTACGTCAGTACTCAGTATATGGCAGTTTTTGTCCTGAGAGTTAATAATACCAAGACATGTGTACTTTGGAAATTACATGATGTAATGAGATTTATATCCATAATGAATAAAGACTAGAAATAATGGAGTATAGAATTATTTGAAAGTCAGACTCAACATTAGGCAACAGCTTAATTGTTAAATGGGGGTTAGTTCACACAAAAATTAAAGTTCTGTTATTAATTATTCACCCTCATGTTGTTTCCAGTCCCCTGAGATCTTTGTTCATCTTCAGAATGCAAATTAAGGTATTTTAGATTAAATATTGTGCACAAAAATGTTCTTGGAGCTTCGTATGATTACAGTTGTGCTGCTAATGCTATGGAATGTTTTGACAAACTTCTGGTTCCTTTTCTTGACTTTGAATGTCTTAGAACTGTTGCCTATGGAGGACAGTAGCTCTCGAATTCATCTAAAATATCCCAAAGATCCCGAAAATGTCCCGAAGATGAGCAGAGTTCTTTAGGGTGAACTAACCCTAATAGAAAACAACTGACAATTTTTAAAGAAATGCACAAAATCCATTGAAAAAACATCCAAGTAACATATGTTAACCAATAAAGCACTACTTTTTAAAAGTTTTTTTCTTCACATCTCCAATGTAGTTTTATTGGAAGATAAGATGACAAAAGGCACAAATTCACAGTAAAAGAAAATAAATAAAACAGATGACATGACAGGGTGGGGTGAACAGAAGATTTTTATATATATCTTTTTTTTTTTGTATTCCTAGAATCATTGGGTTTTAATTTCAACAACAAATTGTGAAATCTAACAACAACATATCTATGAAAAAGTCCTGTTTATCATGATCTGCCTCACATTATGGTAACACAATCCGCTGATGATCAGTTCGTGTGGATAGTTCACTTTTATAAGCCACCTGTCATTCAAAGGACGAGTTTTTCATCAAATCTCCTGAGAGAAGAATGGCATTTAGTCCATACCCCTCCCCAAAAAAGGGACTTTTTCTCAAGCTGAAAGGTCCTAAACGTGGCTTCGTTCACAGTGTAAGCATTAAAAGAAATTTAAACGTGAAAGATTTCTACGACTCACAGCGAAAAATACAACAACAATCGATGAATGAAAACAAATTTAGACACCATCCTGCCAAAGAGGAGAGGCCAGGGATTAGGAGGGAGAAGCCAGCAACAGTAATGGGCGGAGTTATCTAAAGGATCCAAGTTCAGATCACTTAAAATCTTGCTTAAATTCCCTAAACCACTACATATTATAAAGAAACAAATGACACTGATAACCCACAGATAACTTCCAGCCATTACTAAACCGCTAGACATAATTACTCTGGGTGGGTTGATGGAAGGCTGTATGTGCTGATAGCCTGGCAGGATAGTCTGAACTATATTTATATAGTTTTATATTTATATATATATTTATATTTATGTGTTCATCTACATTTATTTATATACTATATACACAATTCAATGCATACATCCATACATCACTTGATTGGACTCAGGACCTACACAGTTCTGGTGTATCCATGGTTGTATTATAATGCTTTTAATGCACAAAATCTACACCTGCATTCACTTACCCAGAATTTGATGCAATTCTATGAGAGTAATTTAACTCTGTCAGAGTGAATTTAGGTGTGCATCATGGGTCCTGAGCATTGGCGGAAAGAAACACTACAGTGTAAACCTCCGTTTCAGGGTATGTTTACATGACAACAGTAAATAAAAAAAATGTTGTTTAAACATACAGTATTGTTAAAATGAACCTTGTTGACATGGATACACAAAAAGGCTGTGTTATGCACTCCAGGCCAGTAGGTGGCAATATCACATTGCAAATAAACACTTCAAGCATTTTATTGTATTATGAGCTATAATTTTTTTCAGTAGTCAAGAATCATTGCATGTAATACATATGCGCAAGACGTCACACATTTCCATTATTGTCAATTACACGGAACATTGTGGCTTTCCAATTTTTGTATTTTCAGACCCCATAAAAACTGTTCTTGTGTAACCGAATGGCTAAAACACATTAATATGTCCATTTATAGTTAAAAATGGTGTCATATAAACATACCCTTAGTTACATGTCGGATGTCCCTCAGGCAAAAACAAGAAACACTAAGAACTTCAAACGCACATACATCCACACAGACATCACGTTACTAAGAAAAGACTGATTTAAAAACCCATACTCAACCCATTTCTCCGTCCTTATCCAATTCCATATCCATAAAACTAAGATTGACTTGAAGTGGGAGTATATTTGTATTAAATCCTAATGAAGCGACATTCTGAGTGGGGGTGGACTATATATATATTTCTAAAATCTCTATCTCACATCATTTATCTTGACTGGAAGGGTTTGTGAAAGGAGGTATTATTGCTAATATCTGGATAAACGTGTCTTTATCCTCAAGTTATAAAAGGGGAAGATAATCAATCCTTCAAATAAAATGGAAAGGAGTTAAAATGAATACATTTATGAATATGCGCATACAGTAACATAAAACATCCTCCTTGAGCACCAGGAAAAATGACTTTTTTTTAATAATAACAGGCCTTAATACATAAACCTTTTATTAAAGATTTAAAGGGTCACCTCTTTTAAATATGATCAGCCAGTTGCTAAATAAGAGGGCGGAGCCTGATTTCATAGACCAATCAAAAACAGCCAATAGAGGGCAAGCTACACCAAATGTACACCTGTCGATTTATAAAAAATCAATAAAAATAAAAGCAATTTATCACACACCGGAAAACTTTGGAAGAGAGGACAATGAAAACCATTAATAATGACTTTTGATGAACAAACAACAATACTTTGAGCTTATTCCATGAATGTGATACTGTTCGATGTAGCAATGCTGAGCAGATTATTATAAACTCTGTGTTTTACGCAAAACTGTACTTGCGGTCGATTCAACATGACTCAGCAGCTGCCGGTCAAAATAACTCCACAATGACTGTTATGGGACAGCGATTGTACAGTATTACACTATGAATAGACACACTTACACCTTGCATCAGCAGATAAATAGGTTAAAAAAGTAGTGGGTAGAATGAAATGAAAACGTACAGCAATAAAAACAAATCACTACAAGATTAAAACAAAACTTGGTCCGCAAAAAAAATTTAAACAATCACTTAAAAACCCTGTTTGTACACCTGTCACAATAACTCCACTTCCAATAGATATTCTGAATATATATTTATATATACACACAAATATCATCAGCTTTTTACTGAACACAAGTCTGTCGAGCTCCACGTGTTGATCTGACATCATAAATGACGAACTGCTGATCGTCCCTGTATTAGTTTAAGTAGGTAGACTTTATAAAGTGGGCGTGACTTTTTGAACCAGCATAACAGCTTATTTAACTCATCAGTGTGCTCCATTGTCAGACTGAAAGGAAGATATGAAGGATGCTCAGGACAAACGGCCACGAAAAAAGGGCTGGATGAAGGACTTTGATTATGATTAAAAAGACGTGTTGCTTTGATTTGATTGAGGAGAGCGATGCTGCTGGTTTGCAGGAGTTCACGTCTGATCTGAGAAACACAGAGAACAAGAGTTCAATTACTTTAAAAGCTAAACAAGACAGTTATGTTTACAAGGAGTTAGTGATGTAATACTTGCTGAATATGTGCAGATTACTGTTGTAATTATTTTTTAAAAAGAAATTTGTGACAAAAGCAGTAAGATATTGAGTCTCATGCATCTGAAAGTTGATTAAATAAGCTTCCCATTGACATATGGTTTGGACAATATTTAGGTAAACTAGGTAAAACTATTTGAAAATATGAAGGTTAAAATTATGGATGTCCAGATCCGATCACGTAACTGGAAATCGGGGTCGATCATTTTAGACTCGATCGAAATGGGACGTTACCTCCCGATCAGGACATACACACACATATATATATATATATATATATATATATATATATATATATATATATATATATATATATATATATATATATATGCTTCAAAGAATCCAAAAAAATCTAAAAAAAAGCCAAAATATTGATATATGTTATGATAATAACATTATGACAGCTGTTTTAATGTTAAGTCATGATTGAATTGCCTCTTGTTATAGTTATAAATATAATAAAGTTAGTAATATGACAACAAGCAGGAAATGTTCATGGGCCAATAACATTGAATGAAATAAAAGTAAGGAACATTCTAGATCTGTTTCTTCGCTCTTTTTAATGTATTATAGAAGTATCGGATCGGGTTTCGAAATCATAAGATACTCAAAATTAAATGACTTGGACTCGCAAAACAACCTGATCAGGACATCCCCAGATAAAATATAAAAATACTGAGAAAATCCCATTTAAAGTTGTGTAATTCAGATTATCAATGCATATACTAATCAAAATGAGTTTTTATATATGTATGGCATGGAATTTATCATATGTATATATATTATATGATTTTAACTTAATATACAAATTATTTTTGGCAAATAAAAAATTTATATGAAAAAAGTAAATGTCTATACAATATATTCTTTGCCTATTGTCAAAATTATAGCCATGCAACATTTGTACTTTTGTACTCGGCAAACATCATTAAAATAATGTTAGATTAAATGTAAAATATACTTATAACATGTTATATAATAATAATAATAATAATAATAATAATAATAATAATAATAATAATAATAATACATTTTATGTATAGTGCGCTTTTCTCAGACCAAAAGCACTACAAGGCATACAATAAGTTATATATCAGACTTGATAAAAAGCTTCTGACTTGTTCCAAAAAAGGCTTTTTTAATTTTTTTGGCGTGATGCTTCATTGTTTGGAGGTTTGAAAGCTTATAGAAATGTATATTTGACACTGAGACCACCAAAACAAACAAAAAGTCCTACACATTTTCAGCTTCAACTATTAATGAGTACCAAATCCCAAACATCACATGTATATTGAATCTATACAGCAATAATTAAATAGATTATTTTTTTAGTTCTCACATGCTATTTCAGATAAATGACATAAGAGGGCGCTAAAGATCATCAATTACTGTACCTTTACGAACAGCAGCATCTAGAGCCACCTCAGTCTTCAAGAGCCACCATTCCTTTCACTGGATCCTTCACTCTCATCTAAAACACACCAATAAAACAACATCCATGTGGACATAAAGCCAAAGACTCAACAAGACTGGTTTTGTAAAACCTGTTTCAACAAGGTTGCCACATTGGCCCGTTTACATTTTCAAACTTCGTTTTCCCAATCAAAATGAAACAAGCAGAAAACAGTCATATCCTCAGAGACATGTTAAACCACCTGAGGGAGTCAAGAGACAACCCCAAATTTCTGGGATAGTCCTGCAAGTACATGGAACTTGGGATAGTGCCAGTAAATGACGTCACTCGTCGCCGAACGGCACCTGAGAGCACTGAACTGTGACCTGCTCCGCTCTGCTGCCCCTTTTGTTCACAGCGACTGGCCCTTATTATGAGCTACATTCAATTATTCATCTGCCTTGTTACAAGTAATTGTCTTTGTATGGTGGGAAAATGTGTGGCTGGTCGAAGGCGACGCTCCAAACAACAGAACGCTCACAACAAATGAAACCAACTGCTAGCGCTCTTCCAAAATAAATGCTTGTTTATATTGAACGACAATAAGGCGGAATGATTTAAAGTGGACAAAAGGGCATCTCATCATCTGACCTCATCCAATTCCTTCCTGGTCTCTTCCTCCATTCTGCGGATGTCGTCCATGTTCAGCTCGATCCATTTATCAATCCAACAGAACAGCTGCCGATGGAAGTTAGTGAACAAGCGCTTCTCTTGCTAGAAAAGAAAAGGGAGAAAGAGATACTAAGTTTGTTTTGGAAGGAGAACTTTTAAGTAGTTCTAAGTATGGCTAAAAAAAACTGAATGGAATTAAATCAGGAGTTTTTAAGTGGAAATGTACTACACTCCATTTTGTATATCAGTTAATCGAAAACAATTATATGATGGTATTTGTTTAATTTATATTTTTCTTTTTTGTCTAGTTTTGAATCTGAGCGTTGGTTACCAGTCAAGTTTTTAATCTGAGCATCGGTTACCAGTCGAGTTTTAAATTGAGTGTCAGTCACCGGTCCAGTTTTGAATTAAGCGTCGGTCACCGGTCAAGTTTTGAATTGAGTGGATGCCCTTCCAGCTGCAACCCAGTACTGGAAAATATCCATACACACTCATTCTCATACATGCACCACTACCAATTTAGTTTATTCAAATCACCTATACCACATGTCTTTGGACAGTTGGGAAACCAGAACACCCATGAGCCACCATTTTGCCCATATACCATGAAATGTTATGAATTTTATTAACTGTTCTGTTTTTATATATTTATATTGTATAAATGCCTTTCTGTTGTGGCAAAACTTAATTTTCAGCAGCCATTACTTCAGTTTCTAATGTCGCTTGATCCATCAGAAATGCCTTTACTGACATGTTTGATCGGTTAAATTAGTGTTTTTAGTGAATCAAATTTATTGAGTTATTGTAAATCAGCCTTATAAATTCATTTTAAACATTTTCGCCTCACAGGAAGAAGGTCACTGGTTCAAGTGCTGACTGGGTCAGTTGGCATTTCTGTGTGGAGTTTGCATGTTCTCCCCATGTTCGTGTGGGTTTCCTCTGGGTGCTCGGGTTTCCCACACAAGTCCAAAGACATGCGGTAGAGGAGAATTGAATGAACTAAATTGGTCATAGTGTATGAGTGTGTATGGATATTTCGCAGTACTGGGTTGCAGCTGGAACGGCATCCGCTGCGCAAATCAAATGCTTATTTGGCGGTTCATTCCACTGTGGTGACCCCTGATGAATAAAAGGACTAAGAAAAATAAATAAATGAATTTCAGTTGAATTAGAAGTCAAAGATTTGAAGATTTGGCACATGGTTGAGATGTTTTGACATGCCTTGACATTTGTGCTTTATCCAGTTTCTTATAAATATATTAATTGCTGATCACACAAACTTGTCAGCAGAAACATTGCTACAATAATACTTGAGCAGCATGTACTGTATTTAGGTGAATACAAAACACTGAATGTGGAGGGCTACTTTTTTCTACAAAATGACGTGCAAATCACATTCATACAGATTAAACAATGTGGTGATTTAACTTTTTTTAGACATTTGTTTTGTTGGAAAGTATATAGATGAAGAAGTGTCAATATCATGAATATTGATGGCCATTCTTACCTTGACAGAGAAAGGAGGCTATTGTAACTTAGCATTTCACATTTAGAGAGTAGCTTTCTTTTTTCTTTGTAATTTTTTTACAACACAGTCCACAATGTAATTAAAACAAACAATAAAGACAAAGCACACACTGGGTCTCTTTAAAAAAAAAAAAAAATCACATATTTGAGTATTTCAATTTGAATGAACATTTCATACTTTCAATAGAGCTCCTTTTCTATGTATTTGAGACAAGATTTTGCTGAGATTTAGTACTTTTTCTGACGTTTTGTTCTTATCATGGTAATATTCCAGTGAATTTGGAAGTTAAACACCTATTGAAATGAACTCCACCAACAGAGCATTTGAACCAGAGATTGTTTTAATTAAACCTGTGAACACACCCCCAGTCATGCACGTAATTTGTTGAGTTTTGATTTCTCGTTAACTGTAATTAGTTCTTCAGTAAATCACACTGACCTTTTGAATAAAGTTTTCCACTTTGTTTTGCAGGCCCCACCACTTGAACTTGACAGTAACCAGTTTGTAGGCACACATGTGTGGGCAGTCTGTCTTTTTAGGTAGCTCTCTCTACACAGATGCAAAATCCATTAAGCATTAGCATATCATTTCCGATTAATAAGCTTCCCACTCATACTGTAATTCAAGCACTCACTGACTATGTTTATACTGGCACACAGCTCCTTCAAGCAACATTAAAATAAAGACTATAGAATACACAAGTCATGTCACTCATATAGATTTGAATGGGGAAAAGTTTAACGGTCAATAAAACGGATGAAGCCTAGAACAGGAGCCAATCATTGATCGCTATAAACTGAAGATTCTTTGGAGGAGCGGCTCAGACCAGACGTGTGCTTTTACGAGTTTCTGCCGATTCAAACATTCAGAAATAAAACTTAAGAGGCAGTTTTGGTTTATTTTTATTGGTGATTCTGAATATAAAATGAAATTGTAAGCTTGGCAAGCAAATTTGGAGAATTAAATGTTTCCCATTCGAACAGAATGCCTGAGAGGAGTTTTAAAGATGGCCACCGAGTGAAATGACTTGCCTTAAAGAGACTTTGATTAAAATGCATTACCTTCCAATCTGGACCGAGCGGCCCTCTTCCAGTCTTTACAGACTTATACTTACTAGGGTCTTCCTCTGGTTTATAGTCCTTTAAGGAGATTACACAATCAGATATAGAAGTAGAAAGCAACTGGAAATGGTTCTTATTTTATCCAACTAAACTCACCTTTGGCTCCACCTGACTTCTGTCTGCAATGTCTATGTAAACCACATCGACCTTCTTCCAGGTGTCTGGGTCTAAACCGTGAACCTATATTAACATGATCATGCAAATGTGTCTATTTTACGTATTGTCATTAAAGTGACTATTTTGTATGAATTCCTAAGATTTCTTCCCTTCTAAAACCTGATTTTTATAAGAAGGCGTACCCCACTTTGAGGGATGAGCAAATCTTGCTAAAATGTATGAGGTTATACAAATGAACACAAGTTAGTATCTAAATCAAAGTTAGGAATTTCTTTGATATTACATTGGATCATCAGGTTTTATATAAATGAGACAACACAGTCATACAGTGCTGGACTTACATTATCCTGCTGGCCCATGTCAGGTTTGTGCCATGTCTCGATCTTGATGAGGAAGTTTTCTTTCATGTACTCATTCTGAAGACAGATAAAGGTAAAATGAGCAAACTCTAGCAAAAACTTTAAGTTTTGGACAGACTCTGCATTGACTGCACTGATGTGTGTCTTCTCTCCTTTCACTGCAGATACAGTTACTGTCTCCTCTTTCACTCAAACTGTGTGAGTGTTTATATGTGCCTCTGCTGTAAATCTGTATGTCTAAAGACATAGTTTAGAAAATGTCAATTCTGTCATCATTTAATCATCCATCCATTGTTTGAGTTTCCACTGTTTGAGTTTCTTTCTTCTCTTAATCACAAGGATACATACTGAAAACCACATTTGACTTATAATGTATTTGTTGTTTCAACTGTGAATATCAATAGGTTCTGTATGTTTCTATTAGGCATGGGCCAGTATAAGTTTCTGACAGTATGATAACCTTGGATAAAAATACAACGGTTTCACGTTATGATGGTATTGTGATTACTGCTCTAAATAGTTATTTTTTTAATGTCTGGGTAAAACAAATAACAACAAAAATGTTTCCCATGTTATTTAATTTTATGAAACAATCATAATATTTTGGAATTGTAAACATGTCAGGTTAAATAGTTAAATATAAATCATAAATCATGGTATAACAGAACATTTTAGCGGTATTAAAACCTTGACTTTTCCAAACCACGGTAAACCTTGAAACCAGTTATCGCCTCATGCATAGTTTCCAACCACATTTTTTTATGCACATTTTGGATTATTGCATTAAAAATTGCCAAGATGCACATATATTTTGAAAATGCAACTGAGTAGGATAAACGTTTTTATCTGATAAGAAAAAATGTGCATAAACTACAATGGAAACACATTTACAGAATTAACTCCAGCATGCTCATGCTTAAAATCATTTGATTTTGTTTGACCTTTTTGTTCTCTTTGACTCTTTGATTGGATGAAAATGGCACTTTATTCACAAATGATTTATGCAATATTGCATTTTTGCCAAAAGTTTAATTTGCATCTTTGGACGGAAGTAGATTATTAAGATAATAAAAAATCTTGTTTTGTGTTCAACAGAAGAAAGAAATTTCTAAAAGTTTAGAACCACATCAGTGGGAGAAAATGTTGATGAAATGTAGCCCGTTTAAAATAATTGTTCATCAATATATGATATATCATAGAAGTGTGCATGTACTTGTATAGAGTGAATACTTACAGTTATTACTGAAGGACAGTGACGGGCAGACATTAGAAAAGAAAGATGATATAATAAACATTAGTACATTCCAGGTTAAAAATAACACATCACTTTTATGACCATGCTATAATTTTAGTCTATATTAAATCAGCCTGTAAGCAAAACCACTGAAAATATCCCTATCCTATTCTGTGAATCTTTACTCATGAATTCTCATAAAATAACAATAACTTTAGTAGGTTTTATAGTCATAGTTTTAAGAAACAATGAATCATAATAATTATTTTTACTTAACCCAAGTCTAACAGAAATACACTTAAAATGTATTCACACAACAACAATGTACATGCATTATTTAGCATTTTTAAAAAAGGTCTTGCTTACTCTACAAAGTTTCTAAAATGATACATAAATCCACAAAATCCATGTTTGCATACAGTAAATCAAATCAAAATCAAATCATATCACTTTTATTGTCACATCAGCAGCAGCACGTGTGCTCTTATGAGTAAAAAGCTTAGGTGCTGGCTCCAGACAGTACAAAATACAGACAGTGCAAATGAAATGACAGTGCAAATACAACGACAGTGCAAAACACAGACAGTGCAAATACAACGACAGTCCAAAATAACACAGTACTCCTCAAAAAAAAAAAAAAAAACAGAACAATGTAAAATTGACAGCGATATGTACAATGAATAGGTGTCCTCATACTTGTAGGCAGTATTGTTTCAAGTATGGATTGGTTAAAGTGCAGTGCATGCTACATATTGATGGTGTGCAGTGAGGGGTATGGAAGAGTCTGTGTGGAGTGTGTATAGTGATCTTCAGCCTGATAGTCTCAGGGAAGAAACTTTCCTTCAGCCGGCTAGTGCGTGATCGCATGCTGCGGATCCGTCTGCCTGAGGGTAGCAGAGAGAAAAGTCTATGGCTTGGGTGGCTGGAGTCGGTGATAATTCCCTTGGCTTTTCTCATGCACCGCCTGGTGTAGATGTCCTGGAGGGAGGGAAGCTCACCTCCTACACCTCACAATCCTATGTAGGCCTTTGCGATTGCTGCTGGTGCTATTTCCATACCAGGTGGTGATACAGCCTGACAGGATGCTCTCCACAGTCCAGGTGTAGAACGAGCAGAGGATGTGGGGGCTCATTCCAAACCTCCTGAGACGCCTGAGGAAGAAGAGGCGTTGTTGTTCCTTCCTCAACACTGCGTCTGTGTGAGCAGTCTATGTCAAATCCTCAGTGATGTGTACTCCAAGAAACTTAAAAGTGCTAACTCTCTCTACTGGTGTCCCATTGATGGTGATGGGGTTGTGTTCTCTCTTCTGTCTCCTGAAATCCACTTCCAGCTCCTTGGTTTTGTTGATGTTGAGTGAGAGGTGGTTTTCCTCACACCACTGCTTCAGAGTGTACACCTCCTCTCTGTAGGCTGTCTCATCGTTATCTGTGATTAGGCCCACCTCCGTTCTGTCATCAGCAAATTTAATGATGAAGTTGGAGCTGTGTTTGGCTGTACAGTTATATGTGTACAGGGAGTACAGGAGTGGGCTGAGAACACAGCCATGTGGAGCACCAGTGATGAGAATCAATGTGGATGATGTAATGTTGTTCATTCTGACCACTTGGCGTCTGCTTGACAGGAAGGTCAAGATCCAGTTGTACAGAGAGCTGTGTAGACCCAGATCCTGGAGCTTCATCATCAGCTTGGCAGGCACTATGGTGCTGAATGCTGAACTGTAGTCCACAAACAGCATTCTCACATATGTGTTTTTGTTTTCTAGGTGAGACAGAGCAGTGTGCAAGGTGAAAGTAATTGCATCATCAGTGGAGCGATTTTTTTTTCTGTTTGTAAATTGGAGAGGGTCAGTGTGAGTGGGCAGTACAGAGCAGATGTGCTTTTTAATCAGCTTCTCAAAGCACTTGCTGAGGATGGGTGTCAGAGCAATCGGACGCCAGTCATTCAAGCATGTGGTTTTAGCTGATTTCAGAATGGGCACAATAGTAGCTGTCTTAAAGCATGTGGGAACCACAGACCGAGAGAGTGAGAGGTTAAAGATGTCCCTGAAAACCCCGGCTAGCTGGTGTGCGCAAGCTTTAAGTACATGTCCAGGGATGCCATCTGGGCCCGTCGCTTTCTGGATGTTCACGCGACGGAAAGATCTCCTTACGTCCGTTACAGAAACAGAGAGTGTGCTGGCGGTTTCAGTTTTGGCCGCAGGGCGCGCAGTGTGCGCGTGCTGTCCTGGGCTTCAAAGCAGGCGTAGAATGAGTTCAGCTCGTCCGGGAGAGACGTGGCAATGTTTACAATGGCGGGTTTGTTACGTTTAATGTTTGTGATGTAATTAGGTGCCTGCCACATGCTCCTTGCATTATTGGTGTTAAACTGACCCTCTACCATGTCTCTGTATTGACGTTTTCCTGAAGTTGTAATTTGCTTGTTTTTGCTCCTCAGCATTTCTGGATTTATAGGTGGAAGATAGCACAGATAGGGCTGTTCGAACTTTGCCATTGATCCATGGTTTTTGGTTGGGGTAGATACGGACAGTTTTTGTTGGGACCTTGTCTCCTATGCATTTCCTGATGAAGAATGTAACTGTGTCTGAGGACACTTCATTGTCGTCCTCACACGCTGCCTGGAACATCTTGAAGTATTGAAGTATGGAATCCGATTGGTCTGTCCAGCTCTGAAACGTCCTGAGGGTGGGTGGTTCCCGTTTCAATTTCTGCCTGTAAGCAGGCAAGAGCAGAACAGTAGAGTGATCTGATTTGCCAAACGGTGGGCAGGGGAGGGATTTGTATGCGTCCCGGAACGGCGAATAGCATTGGTCCAAAATCCAGTCACCACGCATGTTTGTGGTTATGTGTTGATAGTATTTTGGAGCGATTTTCCTGAGATTAGCATTGTTAAAGTCCCCTGTGACAATAAACGCTGTCTCCGGGAGTGCGGTTAACTGCTCGCTAATACTCCCATACAGTTCCCTGAGCGCCTGCTCTGTGTTGGCTTGAGGGTGGATGTAGACAGCCGTAATGATAACCGCTGTGATCTCTCTTGGTAGCCAGTATTGCCGACACCGAAGCATAGGGTATTCCAGATCAGGAGAACAAAATGATCTTAACTAGGTGTATGTTCCTCTCATCGCACGATGAGTAAACAAACACCTCCTTTGCTTTTCCTTGTTAGTTCTTTCATTCTATCCGTGCGGTGCACAGAGAACCCCGAAAGTTTAACAGCTGTGTCTGGTACGTCCGCAAATAGCCAGGTTTCTGTGAGGCAGATAATGCAGCAGTTTCTTGTTTTCCGTTGCAAGGAAATGCGTGCCCGTTGCTCGCAAAGTTTGTTGTTCAGGGATTGAACGTTAGCCAGCAGAATGGTGGGGAACCAAGGTCGAAATTCACGGCGTCTTAGTCTGACGAGGACGACGGCTCTCTTTCCTCTTTTCCGGCTGAGTTTCCTTCATCGTTTCGGTTGTAAACAGAGCATCATTAAAAAACTCAAAGTCCGGTCTTCGATGTGCAACTAGGGAGCCAGTTTCCCTAAGTGTGTGTCTGTCATAGGTAATGGGAGTGTGTACATCCAGCACAAAAATGACAAAAATACAAGTAAAACACTCAAAACACAACAAAGTTTGCTGGAAGCTCGCAACACGGCAGCCATGCTCGGCGCCGTCTTGATTAAAACAATAAAAATTTGCATACTCTACAGACTTTATGATGGACAATAAGCATTCATTTTATGCGCATCTCAAAATACAATAAACAAAGTTTTTGTTTTTCTTTTCAATAATGCAATTCCACTTGGATGCATGAAAAGATCAATCACAACTTACATCTTTACAAGATATAAAGGTTGCCAACTAGAAAATATGCCATGGATATTTTTGAAATTACATAATGGCTCTTTAAACTACTTTCATGTGTAGAAAACTGAGCTAAATTGGATACCTTGAATATACTGCTATGTTACTGTATCTTCACATGCATAAACAAAATTAAAATTTCTAGATTTGGAGGAAATACTAATCAATAATGATCTC
Source organism: Danio rerio (assembly GCF_052040795.2). Lineage (NCBI taxonomy): Eukaryota > Metazoa > Chordata > Actinopteri > Cypriniformes > Danionidae > Danio > Danio rerio. The sequence goes on from NC_141030.1 coordinate 27,997,617, forward strand.
AGATTGATCCTTTTGTTAGTCCATATTTGAATTGACACACTTTTTATTATTTAAAACATTCAATAATGCTGAATTTTTGAAAGTGTTTACAGTGTATTCAAAAACAAAGCTGTAAGTTTGTTTTAGGTCCCGCAACAAGACCTTAAAAACCGAGAAGTCTGCATTCTCATGTGAAAATGATGTGAAGCGAATGTGTCAGTATAATCTCAGTTTCCTGTGCTGTAACTCCACTCCTTCTCAGCTCAAACTGTGAATTATTCAGTGCCCGCAAAAGCAGTGACAGAGAAAGAGACAGCGGGAAGCAGATAGGAAGCAAGTAATAATAATAATAAGGAAAAGAAGAAGAAAGCAAGAAGAACAAAGAGCACATGGAAAGAAACTAAGTATGTGTGTGTGTTACCTGTGCGGCAGTATGGGTAGGCGTTCCAAGCTTTCTCATGAATGTTCAGTGCTGACGCTGGTGCAAGCATTCGTACAAAAGATGGGACTTTACTGTGAAGACCAAAATGCTGATTAGATGCTTGAGCAATTTAAGACTCAACATAGCAACAGCCAATCATATGAGTTGGGGTGGGGAGTCTAACCAAAGAGGAGTCTTTCATAAATCTATTTGAAAAGCAATCATTATTTTGCCATTTCCATTTAACAATTTAAAAAAGTGTTAGTCAACATGAAAACAAAGTAAATGGAAAAGTTAAGACACCAAAATGAGAGTCCAAAACATCAAAAGTAATCCATGACTCACATTATAAAATATTTTGATTCATGTTTGAGCTTTTTTGTGAGTTTTATGTAAAGTACATTAGATCATTGAGATATATTCAGTGTGCGAGAGGCTGTTTTTTCTATGGGTAGATATACATAGGTTGTCCTTCTGCCATATTGGATCAGTCAAAGTTTGTCCATGAACACACAAGAACAAGTTGCTGTTGCAATGTGCTGCTGCAGCTTGTACCATACAATCTATATCTGTAATAGCAGATAATGTTGCCAAACTAACAAAACATTTAAATGTCTATCTATATAAACAGTATATACACTGTAGAAAAATATTAGCAGTTATCCATATTTTGTGATTCATGTTTTTATTTTATTTTTTCACCATTTATTTAAGCTTTTAAATTGCATAATTTTACCATGATCTTTCTTCCAACAACTTTTACCCTTGAAAAGTTTGAAAAAGTGACTTTTGTTAACATTTTAATAGTTTAAATTGATATATTGTCTGGGTTGGTGTTGTATTTTTTGGTACAAAAATCTTGTTATAAACTCATTCATTCCGTTTCTTTTCGGCTTAGTCCCTTTATTAATCAGGGGTGGCCACAGCGGAATGGACCGCTAACGTATCCAGCATATGTTTTACACAGCGGATGCTCTGCCAGCCACTACCCAACACTGGGTAAACCCCCATACACTCTAGCATTCACACACATACGCTATGGCCAATTTAGCTTACTCAATTCAGTTAGTGTATGTCTTTGGACTTTAGGGGAAACCAGAGCACACGGAAGAAACCCACACAAACACGGTGAGAACATGCAAACTCCACACAGAAATGTCAACAGACCCAGCAACCCTCTTGCTATTAGGCGATCGTGCTAACCACTGCTGCCCCTTGTTGTAAACTGCCAATACATTTTCCCTGTATATTATTTCATCAAACTACAATAATGTCAATAAAAGTCACTTTGTTAAACTGTATAGTTGAATTTTCAACATCAAAAGTGAACAGAGCAGAAATCAATGTCCCATAATGTGATTCACAACTGTAAATTAAACAGAAAACACTTGTGAATAACAGATATTCTTGACAGTGTATACATCACCAAGACTCTTTGGCAGACAGTGAACACAGCTGAGAAGATCATAGGGCACCTCTCTACTCCATTCAGGATATTTTCCTTTCATAATCCTCCAGTAAAGCTATGAAAGACTCAACCCATCCCTTGATGGTTTTGAAGAATTAGAGCCACAAGCTGTTAGAACTCGCAATTCCAATCAACTCACCCCACTCCGAAATATTATTTACAACTCTTTCCCCCAAAACCAGGATTCTCTCTCCTCACTACCACACATGAAATCCTCAAAACATTATGAAATTCTGAGTGTGCCTCACACAGGTGAGTGGACCTGACAAACCGCACGTAGAAAACACACTCTTTAATCTCAGACATTTTCCAGACACTTGCACCAGTTTGCACCAGACACTTTCTTACAATCAGACCATATCTCTACTGTGCATTTTTGAGTGTGCTTCACACAGGTGAGTGGGCTTGACAAACCATCTGTAGAGACCACCACTTCTTTCATGCACCAGTCACTTTACATAAACTCTATCTTACAAGGACTAAATTTTGTACATCTAATTATCCTCTTTTATGGTGACTTTTATTTTTAAGCTCAGTTGTATGAAAACACCAGGATATTCTGCTGTATCTCTCTGTTTATGAAAAAAAAAAAAACTCTGGTATGCAACAGCATGACAGTGTGCAAACGATTATTACCGCTCCACTTTTTATGTTAAAATAATCTAGCACATTTTATTTATACACGTATGTGTCAGTGTGTAAGTGTGAGTACCTCTGCAGGTGGTAGATTTTGTGTGTGTACTGGCCCTTCTCTCCATCCTTCTCATAGGGTTCGTTCTTTAGCACTTCCACACCTTCTCCTCCACCCGTCTCGTTCTTACTGGCCTCCGCTACTGAATATAGCTGCCCGACTTGATACTGTAAGACACACAGAGATATGTTCCACAATCACTAACTTCATGCACATTCAAATATCTGTTGTCTATTTAATCCTGGTGTGTGTGTGTGTGCGTGTGGGTGGGGGGGTGTGTGTGTGTGTGTGTGTGTGTGTGTGTGTGTGTATGTTTTCCTCCTCTATGGTACACAGAATGATAAAGGACAATGTTCTCTTTAATATCTTAATCACTTCTAATCCTGTAGAGGACCCAGTTGAAATATAAACACAAAATGCACCATGCAGATGAATGATGGGGGATATTGAAGTCTGCAGTGAATTTGATGCAATAAAAAGACCACAACAAATTCACTAAGCAAAACAAGAAACTAAGCAAAGAACAACATGTCCAAATAAACTGGTTCTTTTTATGCAATTCATACTGAAAAAGTGAAGTCTGAAAATGTCCCAAAAAATAAGTGGCTTGAATCTGTTTAATCTTACACTGAGCTAAACATGTTCTTCTCTTCACTGTACAGAACATTTAGACATTGCAAAAGCATTTTAAAATGTTTTAATACAACTAATCCAAATGCACAAATAATAATAATTCATATGACAATATATCTCAGGCGTACATCAAACTATTCAAAGAGTTTACACTTAGATATTCCTTGATAATGTTAGCAGGTTTGGCATTCTGTCTCGGGAGAGAACCCTGAGCTTAAAGATAATTGAGCGCTGATCAATAAACATGTAAAGGGTAGAAAATTAGGCAGTTCCTGAGAGCTCTCCGAATTCATTCAACCTATTCCTTGATTATTGGGGGCAACCTTAGAGAAATAGACCTCCAACCACACCAGTGCATACCCACGCGGAAAAAGCTCAGTACTAAAGTGCTCATATATTGTTCCTATTGGTTTATTTAATTCACTTATGTCACATGTCTTTGGATTGTAGGAGGAAACCGGAGTACCCGGGGGAAACCCACGTGAGCACAGGGAGAATATATGTAAACTCTGCACAGCATGACAACTTTCCCAGTTGGGACTCGAACCGGTCACCTTTTTGCTTTGAGGCAACAGTACTAGCCACTGAGCCTCCATTTCACCCAATCCTGGATTAATCAAAAAAAAAAAAGAGGAGGAGGGAGATGGGGTGGATGGGGGTTCTTTAAAAAAACTAAAATAAGGAAGTAAAGGTAAACGATTGATTGGGGGATGGGGGACCAGCCGTGACCAATCATATCACATGCTCCTCTCGAAATAAGTTTGAGAAACTTTACTTAGTGCTTGTGTTAAAGCCAATTTACAAAAGTGATTTTAAGTGTATAAAATACATGTTAAATGCAATTGTCTAGTTTGATGTTCTTTAATAAACTTTGTTAAAAAAATAAAAATGTTCTAACCTCATTAATTTATGTAAAAATAATACAACTGACTAAATCTGACCTGTTATAACTGACTAAATCTGAACAGTAATTGTTTAAATTAATCAAATATTAAGAGGTCATTCATTTTTTTGAATTGTGTTTTTACATGATAGTGAATGGGTAAAATCTAGAGGTTTGCTGGATAAAGGCAAAAGTATAAAGTTTTAAAATGACCATCATCAGAACATTTTATTTGTGTTTAAAAGATGTTTAATAGATGTCCAGACATCTCATTATTGAAAACCTATGAGATGTCTAACAATAGCTTAAAATAGACTAGTCATTAAATAGACAGAAGACAGAGATGAATGACATGTGAAGTCTGACTCATCTGTCTATTTGGTGATTAGTCTATTTTTGGATCATTGTTAGATGCCTAATAGATTTTCACCCAATTTTAGCCAAGACATCTGTATTTGGACGTCTATTAGACATCTATTGAATACAAGATATCTATCAAATACAAATGAATGAGAAACTGCTTTTTGATGTACCCAAGTGACACAACGATGTGAAGATTGAACAGGTAATTTTGAGAATTTCGATTCTGATCTGAGAAATGCACCAATGCGACTGAGAAAAACTGTAATAAATGATTTCTGTTTTAAACAAGTCAGTATTTGTTTTAAATATGCAAATACTGTTTGATAGACTTTTATTTGTAACTGAAAGATTTAGTGTCTTGACACACATGTTTTGAGTCAGCAGCCTCGACTCCCGGGTCCAAGCTGAGCCAGCAGCTGAGACTCAGGCTACAACACCTCCTGAATCTTACCAAGAAACAGCCAGACTTTCTAAATGAGGATATGCATTCCTAAACACAGCGTCCATAACACATCAGTGAGTTTATGTGAGAGGGAGAAAAAACGGAAGAACAGGAGGGAAAAAAAATAACGACGTGGAGCAAACTGCCTATTTATACCAGTCTGGCAGAGAGAATGACAGACAGAGGAGAAAAATGAGAAAGAAAGAGGGAGGGAAAGAAGGTGACAACATGATAGATAGATAGATAGATAGATAGATAGATAGATAGATAGATAGATAGATAGATAGATAGATAGATAGATAGATAGATAGATAGATAGATAGATAGATAAATTTATGTATCCACATGCAGCAGCATCTTTAATCTGCCAATCACAGACTTCATCTCTCCTCTCAGCCAATCAGAATCCAGCAACAGTATGCGTCACTCTGCAGCATGCTATGAAAATCCAACCTACATCACACATTATCATCCCACTCACTCTGCAAACCACACACACACAGGGTTTCGTCTGCAGCGGATGTGCTTTTTACTAGTTTTTGTGTGCCGAATATCTATTTTTAAAGTGACATTGCATAAAAGCGTAATCTTTTTGAATGAGCAGCATGTGATGTGTGTGTAGGCTCTATGAGAGTCTTGTTAAGCCCTGATTATAGTTCACTGATGGTGATGGACAGACTAAAAGATGTGAGCTCAGACTAATCGACAGGCTAACGGACAGAAACGGTGTCTCTATCTAGCCTACAATGATAGACAGCCTATGATGCTTGTGTATGTGTCTGTGTATGTGTGTGTGTGTTTAGGACTAAAAACAGGAAGAACAGAAATGAGGGAGTGTCATAAACCGCCCAGCTGCCCCCTTAAGCAAGTAAGCTTTCTTAATCCATCATTCCCCGCTGAATGAATGGACTCCAGGAATAGCACTTTGCCCTCTTGCTATAAACAACATCCGCCAAATAAAATGTCTTTTAAGGCTCCTGAAAGCAGATGAAGGATCAGGGCTTTAATTCATGGGAGCTTATCTGAAAACGCTGCTCTCTGCGCTCAAAAGAATTCGCCAGCGACTGTTGTTATTTATTTGTATTTCTGAAATCATTAAAGTTAATGACCAATGATTCTGTGAATTTAATGAAGATGAAGAGCATGGAGGGTTAAAATGCTGCAAATTATTTAGCATGTATTTTTATATTTTCCTCCAGCAATTTGAGAAACTTCTTGTCAGCAATCTGAAAATAAAATATACTGTAGCTATCGCTGATAGCTTAATAGGCAATGCGCCGACAAATATTAAAATTTTCTGCTTCAGGCATCCCCCTTTTTCTCCAGCCTCACTTCCTGTCTACATATTGTCTTATCATAAAGACAAAAATCCTAAAAATAAATCGTAGTAAAACAATTACTGTATCTCCCTGCAGCCCAAGACCGGTTACTCACTGAAGCTAAGCAGGGCTGAATCTTATCAGTACCTGGATGGTTGATCACATGGAAAAACTAGGTTGCTGTTGGAAGTGGTGTTAGTGAAGCCAGCAGGGGGGTCCTAATGCCCCAGTATAGTGAAGGGGACACTATACTGTCAGTGGGTGCCGTCTTTCGGCTGAGACGATAAACCGAGATCCTGATTATCTGTGGTCATTAAACAAATCCCATAGCACTTCTCGTAAAGAGTAGGGTGTAACCCCTGTGTCTTAGACATATTACCTCAATTAGCAATTACCCATCATGCCCTCCCAATCCACCGAAGACACCCCCTCGTGATTGTGAAGGGCGTTGGGTTTATGGCCTTACACAATGAATCAGCTATGTAAATACACACATTACATTACATAAAATTCTATTGTTTGTTTCTTGTAGTTAGTTATGCCTCTAGGTGGCGACAAGTGAAACAAAATGGCATCCATACAATGCAGTAGCCAATAAACAGTACATGAGATGTGGCATGTCCAAATTCATAGTATTAATAGACAAAAAATGCCCAACTGACTTGCCACTTTTAGCGAGATTACAAAGTTTGAATTTGATGGACACTTAACTATCCTCTCAGGCCATGGTTGACAATTTGTAAATGGCAGTGAGGCAACAATACTGACACTGTAGATTAAATGACAATGAGAACATATGATCAGAATCAGCCTGATCTCATGAAGAAACGTACATATATTATGTTTTGTTTTGTAACTGAATAATTTGTTACGAAAATAATTTTTTAAAGGAGGTGTGGCTCCCACACCCACCCCTAAACCCAACCGATAAGCAAATCATACTAAATAGTATAAGTGAGATCAGATTTTGTACAAATTTTCGACTAAATTAAAAAATTACAAATTGCCATTAGATAGCATTGGCAGAATATATATGCAGACACGTATATCTGAATTTCATTCATGCTACACACACTGACACTATATAATGCAAACATTTTTAACAATAAATAGTTTTGGAGGCAAAGACTTTCTTTAATGTCTGAGTTTGAATCATTTAGTCAAGCGATTTGTTCAAAATGCTAATTCAGAAAGGAAAGAAATGTGTAAGTCATTGAATCATTTAACTAATTCATTTTAAATCTAATCAAAATTAAGTTTGATTTAAAATGAACAGAAAATATTTGAGTAAGTCATTGAATAATTCAACCAATTGATTTTAAAACTGATTAAAATTAAGATTGATTTAAAATGAACAGAAAATATTTTGACTAAATTGACACATCTACACGATAAAAAGTAAATGAAGAATCTAAAACCTTTTGTTAGTCGGTTATTTATTATCAAAAGAGTGGATTTAAGGTTATACATATGTTCCAATTATTAAAAGCTGTCAAAATGTATAAATGTTTTATTTCTTTATGTCAATAGTAAACATCTGGTAAAGAATTTTACCGTTTACTACAGTATGATATAGGGCTGTGCATTAACACGATATTTAATCATGGACGAACAAAATTACTACATGATCCACTTTTGAGGAAAAATCATTGTATCGCCATATATTCCTAAACATACATGGTAAGAGTATATATTTTTTATAGGGACATTAGTTTGGTTGTATTGTACCTTTTTTTTAATAATTTGCAGCATAGTCTTAAAAAGCCAACTTGTAAAAGAATCGGGATAAAAATTGTGAATCATGATTTCCCCAGAAATAATCGTGTTATTTTTTCCATATCGCCCACCCATAGTTTGATATACTTCTAATTGAAAACCTGTAGTGAATACTAACTTTGTTTATTGAACTGTTGTATAGATTCAATATCAAATTCAAAGACATGCTGTTGGTCTGAAACCACAGCACTTTTTCTGTAGTGTGGTTTTCCTTGAGTACTGTATATAACACTGCTTCATTTAAACGGCATTGTTTAAAAGACTGTGGTGAAACTTTGCATACTTTATAAAATCTACATAGCCATACAACCAAGAACAAAGTAAAACCTTTATAAATTATGAATCAACCTTCATAAATAAAGATGCTTCCCTTCAACAATGATTTTCCAGGAAAGGTGCTCTCAAGCAGCCAATCATATTTTATCTGATGTTATTGAGAGCATTTCAACAATAAATAGCATTACTCTGACCAAAAAATACACTAATCAGTGGAAATTGTGAGAAATAAGATGTTTAACTCAACTCAGTATAAATCTAAACTGTTTAACACACATGTAAGTGTGATCACAGTGAATGCAATGCAATCTAAAAGCTGTTTTTTAAACATTTTTTTAAACTCCCGCTGGGTGCGAAGAGGAGACTCTGACCTAACAGGAAGGACTTGTATTAAAATGTCTCTTCCTAGACATATTTTATGTGACAGAACTGATTATACTATTATCTAAGTGGATCCTGGCTGACAGTACTTTCTGGCAAAATATGCTGAGGTATGTAAAAATGAGTATAGATGAAAAAGAGTGGCTTCAAGGTTAAAGCAAACCATTCATTTCCATAATCCAGCCCAGAAAGAGGGTTTGTCCCCCAGGGCAGGTCCTGTCTGCCCATTTATAGCTGAACATACAAGAAAATTACTGAGAAATGATTAATAGAGACATAAACAGCAAGAGTTGGGTAGTCTACAAGCAGCTGCATTCCTTTATAGGAAGTGATAACATTATTAATCATGTAATGGCTCTTAAAGGTACAGTACAGTATGTTGGATGTGCCGATCTTGATTTTTCAGAATCAATTTAGATTGATCAACTGTACTACTAACATGCAAAGGGGTTGATTTCAATACCAATGGGATATATGCCGAGCTAATGTGTTTCCCATACTGATGCACTGCCGGTGACCTGTTACTGTGAATTTTTTTCAATTTTATAAAATTCCTTTTACAGCATCGATGTTGTAATGTAATTCAAATACAATCAGTTAAACAGACTTTTTCATTCATTTAGTTGCTCAAGCATAAAACGAGACAAAAAGCCGTTTGCTCGCACGCGCCCTTCAGAATCGGCAGGTTAGCGCAGAAGCTCCATTGAATATACTGGGGTAAAATAAATGCTCATATTATAAAGACATGGCGGGGAAATGTAATTTATTGCAGGGCTTCTTGTATAATCTGAGACACACTTTTTATCGGATATCACTCAGCCAGTGGAGATCGCTGATTTTTAGGGCCTGCTCACACTATGCCATCTGTACCGTGCACAGGCCCGTTTCCCGGATCGTTTGAGAAGTGTGAGTGCGCTGAATCGGGCTCAAGCACGGGCTTATACACAGGTCTGCAAATCATTCATAAAATTGTTCAATTTTAAAGACATTTTCAGGAAAATAAAGATTAAATTTTTTTTTTTTCATAAAGTTTGCTTGACCGATTTTGACATCAAGTTCAACATTTTTGTATGTAATGACTCAAGTAATAAAATGAGGACTATTAGTTTTATTTGGAATGACTATTCAGCATTCACAAGTTTAGTTCATTTTGACTGACATGACAGAAGCAGATGATAATGTTATAAATAGCAGAGAGTTGTATGAAAGCAATTGATGCTTGTCCAAAAGCATTCACAATTTGTTGAAAAGAATGAGAAACTGCTACTAGGATGTGCACAAATGGCTAATTGTTTTGAGAAATGCATTAACTGTTGTGCAAATGTAAATAGTGTAGTGAGAAATGCACCAAAGCGACTGAGAAAAACTGTATAACATTATCATTTGCTTATGTCATGTCAGTCAAAATTAACTAAACTTCCATTAACATTCCATATTCCATAAACATTCCATATAAAACTAATAGTCTTTATTTCATTATTTGAGTCATTACATACAAAAATGTTGAACTAGTTGTCAAAATCTGTCTAGCAAATTTTGTTAAAAAAAATTTTAATCTTTATTTTTCTGAAAATTACTTCTAAATTAAACAATTTCATGAATGATTTACTGACTTGTGTATGTTGTAGATTCAGTTCGAATATGTTCTGCAATATAGTTTACAGTTGTGCCCAGCTTTACCCAAAGGAAGTTTATGCTTGTTGTATATAAGGGTGTATTTATTCTTTTGCACATTGCTGTGAATAAATTAGAATTGCAACGCAACGAGCAAATGCAGTAAAACTGTGAAACCTACATATTCAGTGTCTTGTACTCAGATACCTCACTAAATGCAGTGATGTCTAACTTTACTGTAGTTTTCAATTGGCTGTGCAAATAGTATAAAGTGCTGTCTTGAGCATTTTCAGCAATTGCATTTTTTGCATTGAAAAAAGTGTCCAGAGTAAACTGTCATAATGAAAACATGACAAAGCCATTTGACTATCTTGTTCATAAACAATGGTGTCAGGACTTTTCATCTTGATGACACTGACACTTTGATTGACATAAATACTTGCTTTTGAGCAATGAACTATCCCTTTTGAGCATTTGACGCGCTTTTGCAGGTTATCAGCTAGGTTTTGCAGTTTGTACTAATTGTTTTGAGAAATGCATTAACTGTTATGCAGAAATGCACTAGTGTTGTGAGAAACGCACCAAAGTGACTGAGAAAAACTGTAAATTAGAACTGCAACGAGCAAATGCAGTAAACATGTGAAACATACATATTCAGTGTCTTGTACTCAGACACCTCACTAAATGCAGTGATGTCTAACTCTGCTGTAGTTTTCAAATGGCTGTGCAAATAGTATAAAGTGCTGTCTTGAGCATTTTCAGGGAGTGTCACCAAAATCTGACTTTTTTGCATTGAAAAAATGTCCAGAGTAAACTGTCATAATGAAAACATGACAAAGCCATTTGACTTTCTTGTTTATTTACAATGGTGTCAGGACTTTCATTTTGATGATACTGACACTTTGATTGACATGAATACTTGCTTTTGAGGAATGAACTATCTATTTTGAGCATGTGACACGCTTTTGCAGGTTATCAGCTAGGTTTTGCAGGATGTTTTCCATAGGATGGAGGAAGAAGAAACAGGTCCAATTGAACTGTAACAGTTACTGACAAAGTCCCGGTCAAAGTCCCATACATAATCGTTTTTGTTGCTCCTTACTTTAATTTCATTAACTTAGGCCACATTTACTTTGCACTGTTTAAGTGACCCAGTTCTGATTTTTTTTCTCCCATGTGGCACAGATCGGATCAGATTCAGGCCTTGTTCATATGTGGAAATTTATCCGATATAAATCGGATCTGTGTTCTCGTGTCTGCAGTGTAAGCAGGTAGATCGGATTTTCACCTGTCAATGCGAGTCACGCATCATTAAAAACCGTAGCGAATGATGTCAAGTCTAACACTTTCATTTCAGAACCGATATCAGCAAAGTACCAAACCTTAAATCTCAAACACAAGGGCTTAAACAGCTTTTATATTGTCATATAGCACAGGTATTGAAGCATGTTAACGAGAGCAAGAGAGTGCAATGTCCGTCACGCAACCAATATAAACTAATATAAGACTAGTGCATACATCACGTGCATAAATCACACCATGGACATTACATTAAGATGCCCAAACGTTTAAAAAAGCCTATTTATTGAAAGAAAATGTACAAATGAGAACATTTCTGTCATAAACTATAGTAAAACAGCTTGTAAAAAGCTGCAAACAGATTACATACAGGAATAGTGAAAAGAGCACTCTTTAATTATCAGCTGTCAGCGCCTGCTTTTTTTTCCCCTGGTCATTGCGTCTTTGCCGTGTGCTGTGTAAATGCAGATGATCGGATACGAGTCACTTTTAAAGATGATGTAAGCAAATCATCAAAAAAAAATCGTAAAAAGTCACAAAATCGTAATTGAGCATCAAGATCTGCAGTGTAAATGCAGCCTTAGTGCTGTGATACACACTGCAATGAAAGGTCATTTTTAAAACCCATAATAGGGGCTCTTTAATGCTTTGAACTCTGTTCAAGACTTCCTAATATATCCATACCAATGACATTTTAGGAAAATAGAGTGAGGTTTGTGTGCAGGTCTGGAACAGACATTGGCTGAAATACAACAACAACAACAAAAAGGCTGCTTGCAGATTACGCAAGTTAGGTATATTGTATAAAACGCTGAATCATTCAGAGACAACTAGCGAATATGTCATCTGATTATTCAGAACCAGTGGTACCCAAACTTTTCAAAATCCTTAATGACCCCTCATGGCCTTAAACAGACAAGATTTGTGTTTGAAAACAGCTGTTGTTATATATTTTTTTTAAAATGCAAGAACCGTGTAAAGATTAAAATAATAATATGCCACATTTTATGAGAAATATGCTTATTTTTTCCTTTAATATTCGCTATAAAGCAGTGGTGCCCAAACTAGGGCCCGCGGGCCAAAGTTAACCCATGGTAACCTTTGATTTAGCCTGCCATCCCTCTGACAAGCGAGGAAGAATGATGGGGGTGTTTCTAGATTGTCAATTTAAATTTAACGAAACCCTCTGTTTGTTTCATTGTTGAAAGCTAACAGAAATTAAATGTTTCAAATAAATGCGTAAATTTATTCATTCATTCATTCTTTTTTTAGTTTAGTCCCTTTATTCATCAGGGGTCACCACAGCGGAATGAACCGCCAACTTATCCAGCATATGTTTTACACAGCGGATGCCCTTCCAGCTGCAACCCTTCACACGGAAACATCTCTACATTCTCATTCACACACACTACGGACAATTTAGCCTACACAATTCACCTGTACTGCATGTCTTTGGACTTGTAGGGGAAACCGGAGCACCCGGAGGAAACCCACGTGAACACGAGAGAACATGCAAACTCCACATAGAAATGCCAACTGACCCAGCCGAGGCTCGAACCAGCAACCTTTTTACTGTGAGGCGAGAGCGCTATCCACCCTGCCACCGCGTCGCCTGGCGTAAATTATTTTTTTATTGATTTTGTTTGAATGTATCTACTGTTACCCAACAATGCTGAGACTTTGGTGAGCAAATCAAGTCAATGCCAGATTCTGCTTGATTAGTGTACTCAGCATTGAACTCCAGTGTGTTATAAATGTTTTTGGAAATAAGTTAGAATTTAAAATGTTATACTGCATTAGTTAATACGATTTAAAGTAATACCTTCTAATTATTTTGAATAAATTAGGAAATTACCCATGGTAATTTTAATGTAATATAGTTTGGTATATTTACCTTCGGCCCAAATATATATATATATATTTTTTGGCCTTCATGTAAACACGTTTGGGCACCCCTAATATAAAGGCTAAAGCTCAGATTATGATCTAATAAAAGAAGCAACATTATGAATTAAAATGCAGATTTATATTTTAAACAAAACAAAACATATGTTGTTTTTTCTGTCATAAATTATTTGAAGCTTGCATTGTGCTTTATCCAGTAAGGTGTACACAGACACCTTTGAAGCTTTGCATTTTCAGCTTCTAAAATACTGTCTTAGAAGGTGTGTAAATCTCCCCAAAAATGCTAAATATACCTATATAAGTGCCATTTGGCTATTCCCCACATTTTCCGCCTCAAGCATAAAGGTGAAAGCCTGAATTGCATTTCTTTTTTCGCAGATTACAATTGTTCATGAGACTAGACGACGACAAGAAAAGCTGAGAGAGACAGAAGCAGAAGGATGTGGTATCAGGTAACTCATTAGATATGCACGACCAGATCACTGAGCACAATGACACGCTAGAGGATCATGGGAAATGAGGAGACTGGGAGACACAGGGAAAGCTCACTCTGAATGGGGCAAATGAAAGTATGAGAGACAGAGAGGAAACAAACATGCGGGAATTGCTGACTAGGCCAAAAGCACAGCTATTAATATTGGCGCATTAGCGATTCTGCATGAGCTGAACGAGATGAAAACAGCATGGGAGAGAAAAGATTCATCCTCTCCCTGAGATAAGTGACTCATAAGTGACTGAATGACATAGCGGTATGCCGATTTGTGGCTTAGTGCACATGGAGAGCCTCACGAAACTACATCGTGACTCCTCTGCTGTCAGAACGAGCTAAGACTGAGTCATCCGAACTCAACACATGCAAATCAGACAATGACACCGCACACATACATAGCAAAACAATGCTTGGTATCAGTGTCACTAACAGCGTTTTCTACACAAACACAAGCATGCACACAATTTGCACTTACCTCCTCCACAGAAATCGGTAGGATCACTCGACTGCAAGAGAACAAGAAAAACTAATTAGACTTAAAATCTAGCAACAAACATTACCATCATGTGGTTAAATCTCTAAAAACATATATTAAAATGTTGTTCAAGTCACTGTTTTGACAGTTTCTCGAAATATAAGCACAATAGACAACATATATTAATGTGAAAGCCCAATAAATCTATTTCTGAGGCTGTATATGTTTGTTTAAAATGTAGAATTATGAAATTATACATTTTATATAAATATTTACTTACTTAAGATGCTGTTTCATAACTAGTTTTTATGAGGTGGATCATTAGCCCAATACTCAACTCTCAATCTGGAAGACCAGGACACACACACACACACATACTCTACAGACAATTTAGCTTGCCCAATTCACCTATAGCACATGTCTTTGGACTTGTGGGGGAAACCGGAGCACCGGGAGGACACAACCCGAACACGGGGGAACATGCAAACTCCACACAGAAATGCCATCTGGTCAAGCCGCTTTTCGAACCAGCGACCTTCTTGCTGTGAGGTGACGGTGCTAACTACTGCGCCGTTGCCCTTTTATATCGACATTTTATTTAAATATTTTTTAAAATACTTTTGTTTAAAAAACATTCTTATATGCTGATTTAGTGATAATAAAAGTTCTTATTGTTATTGTTAACAGCTGGTGGCTTAATAATTTATTGCATTAAGTGTTTCTAATAGGATTTATTTTTAGGGATTTGTTAATAAACAGCAAAATTGAAGAAACTATTTATTAAAAACATTAATCTCATTATTACATTATGTTTTTTATGTGTTTGCAGTCATATTTGGTCAATTTAATGCATTGTTCCTAAATAAAAGTATGAATTCGTCTTAAAAATGAGTCCCAAACTTTGAATGGTGCATACAATATAAAGTTCTATCATAAAAATATAAATAATTGTGATCTGAAAAATCATCTGATATCCTGATTTTTTGATAATGAAATAGTTCTTATTGTTGTTGAGTTATTGTTAACAGCTAGGTGGCTTAATAATTGTTTGGATTAGGTGTTTCTAATAGGATTTATTTTTTGGGGATTCATTAATAAACAGAAAAATGGAAGGAGCAGTATTTATTTAAAACGTTAGTCTTATTATTACGCCAGCCAGTCTCTAATTGTGAATTTAATTAATTCTATTTTTTATCAACCTTTTTTATCTATTTTTAATCACACTTCATAAAAACAGTCTGCAAAGACACTTTGATTGACATTATCCCTTTATACATGTCATCAGAGGGAAAAGCCCTGCCCCTTAATGATAATTTCTCCCTCAATGGTACAAACAGCCCTGATTGAGATGCAGCCACCCACCATTAGTGTTTTCACCTGCTGAAGATAATGTCAGCGACTAAGATGATTAAAACTGTGGAGTTTTAGGATGTACAAATGAACACTGTAGTCTTTTCTCTGAAAAGAGAGGAGAGAGCATAATCTCATTTGAATGTAAAGCTACAGTCACCAAAATGGCACAATTTGGACCAAAGCCTAAAAGGGCCAGTTTCAAAGATTATAAAAACGTATTTGTGTCATATTTTGAGGGGCATTCTACTCTGGGGACATCAGAGACTTATTTTACATCTTGTAAAAGGAGGCAAAAAGGTTCCCTTTAAATACTCTTCTACATTTTGTCTGTGACAGTTGATTTCTGACAATTTATTTAAGCGCAAATTAATTACTAACCACATTAATTTAGCATTAATTTTAAACACATTTCACTATTGTCAAATATAATCTCCATTTTTATACTTTTTCGTTGACATAATTCCACCATCTTCTACGTCTCATCTCATATTCCTGATAAACCCAAACTTTAAACATTTCACAACAGCAATAGAGAAACTTAAACCCAATCTCCACACCAGGACCTGCTTGGCTTTGTCTCATCAACAAAGGTTATATTTAGCGGCCTAGAGTATCATAATACAGAATGAATCTGTTCATATTAGCAAACCTATAAAAGCTATTCCTTGTCATGAGCATCTCCAATATCTGTGTACGGTTTCTGGATGGCAGTTGGCAGCAAACCAAACTCTGTGCATATATAATCAATACTCAGCAGTAAGACAACACCACTACTGCGCTCCATTCCAGCACTGCTCTCTCATTATCTGCCCTATGACATGAATGCACACATTTTAGCACAAACTGCATGTCACTTATTAGGGTTCTCTGACAGGTACCATGCACTTGTCAAGAGATCATGGACCTGATTGACCTTTAAATGGATAATTAACCTAAATGATAATATGCTGTTAATTTACTCACCCTCTAGCCATCTGAGAGCTTTTTTTTCATTCAGAAGAATATTAAAGATAATTTTTTGCTTCTTTTAAAATGTGGTCCTTGGTGGTTCATTGAATGCTACATCTTTCAGAACTTTAAAAGACAAAAAAAAAAATGCCTTTATGCATAAAACAAAATCAAAATGCATGTATTTTAACAATACATTAAGCTCATCTGAAATGAAACAATTACACTGTGCATTATTTACAACATTATTACTTTAAATTCACAGCCCACAAAAAAGTCCTGAGCATCTTTATGACATTCTTGACACACAAACAAGCAATTTATGTGGGAATGCACCAAAATGTAATATTTGGCCAATGCAGATAACTGATAACGCTTTGTTTAAAAGCCAATAACTTATATATAGGCTGATGGAAGCCAATAACTGATATATAGGCTGATAAATATAAATCTTGTTTTTTTTCTAAACCTTATTGTAATAAAAGGCAAACAAATGAAGGGAACAGCTTTTTTCTTTTCTTTTTTCTTTTTTTTCTTTCTTTCTTTTTTTTTTTTTTTTTTTTTTGCAAATTGCAGATCTAATATCACCTTTTTCACAGGTAAAATCTCTTGCACTGCCTACATCTTGCCTTTGGCTAAAGCATTTATAAAATCTGCTGTACAAAATGATGTTTGCTGTTTGTTCAAGCTACTTGTTTAAAGTGAGTCAAAACAACACAATTCTTAAGTTTTTTTTGCTGCAGATTGGAATGTTATCTCTTGATTAAATGGGAGTTATAAGTGGTTATCAGCTGATATATATGAGCCAGCAGGGGCCTTCTTGTGCCTACGAGTAGGCTCAGAAGGCTGTTATGATCCACCAGATCCATTAACCATCCATAGATCACATATCACTGCAGCCAAAAGTTAACGAGAATTATTTATTTATCAAATTTCGCATTAATTGTATTTTATTAACGTTTACCCCTACCCCAACCCTAAAACCAACATTCACACTAATGTAAAAACTGATCTGGACTTGGAGTCTTCTCTTTTAGTATAGCTCATTAACCATGTGCATGATAACTGGCTTCTGAGCCTACTAGTAGCCGCAGAAGGCCCCTACTGGCCCATATCTATCAGCTGATAACCACTGATAATGCCCATTCAGTCGAGCGATAACATTCAAAGCAAGTGTTTCTAGGGGGGGAAATGAATTGTTTTTGTTAAATCCACTTAAAACTTTAAAAAATAATAAGTTAACTTGATTGCTTCATGTTTTCCCTATACAACCCCCCAACATGTTTACAAAATACCAAGGAGCAGGGTTTCTGCCAAAATGTTCTTCTTTAATGTTCTATTGACAAAAAAAAGATATCTAAGTGAGTAAGTTAAAAGCAAATATAAGTTTTTGGGTGAACTACTGCTGATCAGTGACGTAAAGTAGGGATGTAACCGTATCAGGTATTTATTGAGTAATTTACAGGAAAACAAAACTAATGAAAAGACTCGAAAAAAGTGTCAAAAGTACTTATTTACCTTAGCACTGAACATATCAATGACATACAAATTAGCCATCTATCTGTAAGTTTTGAAACAGGAACTTCAATTTTTCAATTTTAATAACAAAAAACTATAAAACCATGTAGAAAAAATAAAGTTTCAATTTAGTAATGAAAACTCATCACATTAAACATTTAATCACTCACTCACTTGGATAGAGATGTTTTTTTTTTTTTTTAAGAAAAATTATCATATAAATATAATCTGGCAAATGCTGGGATCTATGGGCATTTATAATGTCCCCTGCAACAGAAAAAAACCCTTTCATTTGAGACTGAAGTTTCTGGGACAGAGAGATATGATTTAGCCAAGGTTGACCGCAGTGGGTAACGCTGTGCATTGTCTTTCCACCACTTGAGACGACAAGCCGTGAGTGAGATAGAGGTCTCTTTACGATACAAGTCAATGTCTGCATCAATCTAACAAGTGTGCTGTGTTCTGCAGTCCCCATGACTGTTTTTAGTCGTATTCCCGACTTATATTTCACCACAGTCTGGCAGTGCCTGCATACTGTTTTTTTCTTTATCTGTCACCTTTTCTCCTTTTTCGTATCTTTTTAGAAAGAAACCGAATTACTTCACACATCGGATTTAAAACCCGCTTTAGGTTCACACACTCCATTTCTGCATTACTGGATCTGTAGTGACAACAGACCGCAAAGGATAATGGCCACACCTAGGCTGATGGGAATTGTAGTTCCCGCTACCTCCCGTTCGCTTCATTCGCCTAAGCAAACTTTTCTCAGAAATATAGTTTTATTGAGTCATGCGCCTACAGTAATATTGAAAAAAGTTACTATTGCGGTATGACGGTATTTACAATATTGTTACATCCCTAACGTAAAGAGGTGATGAGAAATCATACTCAAGTAAAAGTACCATTACTTGCCTAAGAATGTAGTGCAAGTAGAGTAAAAGTATCTGCTGTAAATATTACTCATATGAGTAAAAAGTAGACAAAAGTACTCATTAATAGTGAGTATAACGTTTTAAAAAGCTGATGCGTTTACATTTAATCTGTGGATGTGTGTAAACGTAACATTCTGTAGTGCATTTAGTTATTGCCCAGCAGGCACACACCTACAATAATGACATCAAATGAATGATTTTCATTTCCAAACAGAATGCTACGTCCCCACGACAATGAGGTACAACATCAATCTGACGTAATGTTGACGTCTTGTACCTGCTGGGTGTTTAAGACCATTTCGGTCATCATACAGTAAACATCATTCAAAAAATCATCTTCTCATCAGTGACAAGCATCTAAACAGTCTCTGGGTCAATGCGTGTGACGATTTTGAACATGCCTTCAAACAGATTGCTGCAATCATAAAGCACACATGTCTTGCGGTATTTAATTATGATGCGATTTACCTTCTATGTGCGATTTGATTGGACAGGAATGACGGACTGATTTTTCTAATCCCCATAGAAAAGAAAAATTAAAGTAGTGACTGCAGATTAAAGGAAAGTAGTGGAGTAAAAGTAATGATACTGCACTAAAAATATACTCAAAAGAAAGTAAAAGTACACATTTTTAAAACTACTTAGTAAATTACAATTTCTGAGAAAAACTACTCAATTACAGTAGTTTGAGTATTTGTATTTATTTACTTTACACTACTGCTGCTAATATATGACCAGACATTCATGGGTAATACGATCTATGAGTATGAACAAGTCAAAAACTGCCTGTTACGAACATTATTTTGCAGTATAAAAGTCTTTGAGGAAATTTGTGCGCTCACCGTTGTGAAGTGTCACCATTTATCAAGCGCTGTGGTGGCGCAGGTGTGTTTTACTGTTTGCTGTTAGCTTCTGATAATAGCAGGAGTCACCTTGCCCTCCTGAGCTCTGCCTGTGTCCTGAACAGAGACTATCGGTCACCGTGTGGATTCGGTGTCTCATGTACTCTGCCTCCATGACACCCTGGCTACTTTCTGCATTATAAATGCCTTTGCCTGCATGGCTGCATTTGGGTCTATAAGACCAGCCTTACTTATTGTTTCAGTCACAAGACAATCAAGTTTACAAATAGATCCTGAAATTTGATATTCAGAGGATAGGTCAGTTTATCTAGTTTAATAAATGTTCAATAAACACATGTAAAATGGCATTTTACGAATTAGGATATTGTGTTGTTTTTCTTGTGTTATAGTGTAAAACTATAAATGTCTTTACTGTCATTTTTGATCTGTTAAAATGTTTTCACTGAAAATATTTAATATCCTTTTTTCAATTACTATTGTTATTCAGTTATAATCAATCAATCTACAAAAGTTTGTATTCAGAAAAGCATTCAATTCATGAAAATTTAATTTCAGCTAATAAATAATTATGACAAAATAACAAAAATTCACCATGATGAATATGGATAATCTTGGATATTGTTATTGATTTCTACTTGCCAAAAGTGCTGATAGTTAAAGAAAGCACCAATAAACTGCAAACCTGCCATGGGGGTTATACAATTTGATGTCTAATAAAGTATGTAGGAAATGCAGCAGACACTAGGGCTGGACGCTGAAGGGATCTTGATAAAATCAAGTCAAGTCAATAAAATATGTATGTATGTATGTATGTATGTATGTATGTATGTATGTAAGATAGATAGACAGACAGACAGACAGACAGACAGACAGACAGACAGACAGACAGACAGACAGACAGACAGACAGACAGACAGACAGACAGACAGACAGACAGACAGACAGACAGATAGATAGATAGATAGATAGATAGATAGATAGATAGATAGATAGATAGATAGATAGATAGATAGATAGATAGTATGCAGAACATGTCACTTAACTTCATTTTACTCTAAACATTTGATTTACATTTATTTCCATTTTCATGCTCAGTTTACAATGAATTGTGTAATTAAGCATACATTTATACAAAATATTAAGCTAAAAATTAGATACATCCTTTGTTAGTTTGTTAACAAAACAATGCCATTTTTGGGAACCTGAAAAGACCAATTTTTAAAAACAGGTTTCAAATTACAAGTTTTGAAAAGTATACCATTGTTTTTGTGTACTAAGTGTGATGTAATAGAGTCAACAGGCATGCACAAGTACTATATGTGTACAGTCGTACACTATAAAAAATGCTGGGTAACACACACCTTCTTAATGTATTCCCAACACAAACCAATTAAGTTAACTCAATCATTTTTTACAAATTTAAGGGGATTAAACATAAAACAGTTAGGTTGTCCTCAAAAAAAAAAAAAAAAAAATCCAAAAAAGAATTGTGTTGTTTCAATTAATTTCAAATGAGCACCTCTAACAAGCAGCAAAAGTAATTTTTTGATTGTATTGTTAGAGGTGTTATTGTTTTTTACCTCAAAAAGTGTGGTTATAATGGCCACTTCAGCTTGCAAGCTAATGCAGCTGAAATAGTGCTTGAAATGTCACTAAAATGCAGTATTTAAACCTACTGATTAAATGCAACACAAACTGCAAAAAGGTCCCCTTTTGGAGAAAAAAGAACTTCTCTTTTCACCAGGCTGGCTATGGGCCCGTGCCAGTATATTTACATTTTGTAGTGAATATCTCTTTAAGTAGTTATGTAGTGACATATTTAAAAACAACAACAACAAATCATCACTGACTCTGTCAGTGTAATTATGTATTTATCTTATGTAAATAATAAACACATAGGTTAAATATATTTTTCAAGTAATCTAACTTTAAACCAAAAATATGAAGCTGAATATCAAATATGAGAGTAATCAACATAAAATACATCTGATCAAAGAGGATACTGAAACCACACTCTATCAAAGGTCTAATTATTCACCTGAGGGTATTTTTAGTACTGAATGTTAGCCTATTTTTAGTGCATGAGTGAAAGCACGAAGTACCATGGACAGCAAACCAGCAAACCCTGAGGGACCTGAGGTGTACAAGCAGAGCCAAGAGAACATGCTCCTCAGTCTAAGCGAACGTGCCATTAGCATATGCCTTTGAAGTAGGTTACTTTCAAAAATAACACAATTATGGCTATTCAGTGTTGCAATGAGGATTTTATTTGAATGAACGGAAATCTCGTTCTCTGCGGAGCCCTCTCTCATGGCAAAATCTCCATGACGTGGCTCAACGTGACGTCAAAGAGATGCCGGCGACGAAGAGCGCATGGCATAATAATAAAACGCGTTAACGGCGCGTGGAAAAGCTTCAGCTCGCGGCTGAGTCATTGAGAAGACGCGTGAGCGCGCATTCCTGCACCTTCACAAAAGCGGATTTAAACAGAAAAAGGTATTTCTGAAGGACAAATGCTAGAAGAAAGTGTCTGGAACTGATTTTGAAACAGTTAATTCGTTATATTTTAGCAGATGTCCCAAATGATAATCTCAGGTTAGGGTTAACGTGTATTGTTACCACAGAAGTTATTCTGAGTGCTCTACATGGCAACCGCTGTTCAATCGCTGTTGAACATGCTAAGCTAAATAAGCAAACGAAATAGTATCTTTGTTTTTTTTCATTTTATTTCACACGTTTCACCCCTTGTGGTTGATATTTTATCTAAAAATGTCTTGACGATATTTTGACACTGGGGGCGCCAAAGCGTCATTTTGAGTTGCACGAGACTAAACGTCAAAGGGATTAGGCTAACAAAAAACAACTGACATAAATAATGTTAAAGTCCCTCAACCATCAAAATACTACCAAAATCCATTGTAAAACAAATACACAGACCGGCCTCTGTGATTTAGTTTTCATCGGGGACTTTAGGAAAAGCAGCTTCTCATATTAGGCAATACTGTTTGGAGATGAATAGAAAGCCTCATATGGTTTCACTGACCTTTCCGACGGTGCCTTCTGTGTTTGTGGGCAGAGATAGGTTATTAATATTTCAAAGGTGAATGACGGGGGAGGTTTCGAGTAGTAGGCTACCTATATTGTCAAGTTATAGATAGTCGAAATGTTCAATAAATCATTCGCGCGTCCTCGAGGGGTTAAGCGAAAATGTGAATGTCGCATTGTCACATTGTGATGAATGAACGGGATGTTTCTTAAAGTATTAGTATAAATACACCGGCGCCATTTAATATCGGAACGCGGTGTGCTCAATTCGCTCCGTTTCACCTTCACGAGCGTATCAATAACACAATGAAGATGCCATTAAACTCTATAGATAGCCAAACGTCCACTTAAAAGCGTTCATTTAATTACAGGTAGTGATATCCAAGTGAAAACGTTCAAAATGCATCAGCCAAAACGGCCCAGGCGCGTATTTATACAAATATAAAGTGTTTTGCATAGGCCTAGGTAAAATGATATACATCAAAGCCAGTTATGTATAAAATGCCCGGAAAACAGTTACAACCAAAGGCTTTGAATGTGAACTGTCAGAAAGTCAAGTTCACAATGTCGCCATGGCCTCCGGTACCTGCTCTGCATGGACAGTCAGAGGATGCTCCCATCACTATCACATCATAAAAAATGACGTTACACTTACAATTCTTTAATGAGCATTTTCTCCGGTGCTTTATGCCTCCCAAAGACAACGTCGGTTTTTGCACCTGGATGAATTAAATGTGTGTCGAGTCCTGCGTTAGTCCCGGTGTCTCGGTCTCCCTCACCTCACCCGCTTCTATGTCATTCTAGGGACCGTTTTTCTATTTCCCTCAGATTCACTTCCTGATCAGGGCCGATGGGGGCGTTAACGACAACTGCTGATGCCGTGACATAGGAGTTATGACGTCATGGAGGGGGGTGATCGTGGTCAGCTTTATATAAAAAATGGATAAAAATGGGGACAGCCTCGGTGGATGGTGCGTGGTGGTCGCTTATGTGATGTAACAGCTGGTGGTCGCACAGCTCTCCATACATCAGTCAAACTACAACCTGTCACAAATTATGTAACGATAAACTGGTGCAGTCTATTTATAGCACATCTGGAGACAGATCCCACCATCCGATTATTTTCGTGTAGTTACAGTTTGATCTGCCCCATCACTAAAGCGTTTCTCCAACTCACACTGCACAGATAAATGGAGGGTTTCCTGTTCAAATTGTGTATTTGTTTATTTCCAAAGCAGATAAGAGGCAGCTCGTTGCTTTATTTTAGATTTTAGCAAACATTTTGATGGTAAGAAAAAAAGAAACACCAAATATTTCATGCAACAAATATATCATTTAATTGATAAAAAAAATTTCATAAGAATTAAGCAAGACTTGGGATAATATATTTAATATTTTAAAATAATGAGTAATTGCTCATTGTTTGGTTATACCAAAGACAAAAATAAATAAATATCACTTATATTCTAATATTATCAGATTTTATTTATTTTTATTATTTATTTATCTGATTTATTTATACATACATATAAGTGTCTGTCTTTCTGTCTGTGTCTGTCTGTCTGTCCTTCCGAACATCTGTCCGTCCATCCATCCCTCTATTTATCTACATAAGAAAATGTACTTGAAATTTGTTTGTGCCAATCGTTACGAGGATCTTTTAAGTAAATCTTAAGAGTTCTTTTTTATTTAGCCCCGCTTTGATTTATTATTTTTTCTTCTTTGTAAAATATTTCCCAAATTATGTTTAACAGAGCAAGGAAATTGTCACTGTTTGTCTGATAATATTTTTTTTCTTCTGGAGAAAGTCTTATTGGTTTATTTTAGAATCAAATCAGTTATTAATTGAAAAAATAAAATAAAAAAAATAAGGTCAAAATTATTAGCTCCTTTAAGCTATATATTTTTCGATAGTCTACAGAACTAACCATCATTATACAACGACTTGTCTAACTACCCTAACCTGCCTAGTTAACCTAATTAACACACTTAAGCCTTTAAATGTTTAAGCTGTACAGAAGTGTCTTGAAAAATATTTAGTCAAATATTATTTACTGTTATCATGGCAAAGATAAAATAAATCAGTTATTAAAACTATTATGTTTAGAAATTTGTTGAAAAAACATCTTCTCCCGATTAAAAAAAAACTGGAGAAAAAAATTAACAGGGGGGCTAATAATTCTGACTTCAACTGTATAAAATGTTTTATATAATGTTTTATTATAAATCCAAAACCACAAGTCTAAAATAGTTTTTTTCATTAAAACACACATTTATAGATTGTATAAGAATACAAATTCTGAGTATTAATTAAAATCACTGCATACCAAAATAACTGTAAATAAATAAATGACAAAATGAACAATAATTACAAATTTTATTGAATATAATCTTTAACCGTAATGCCATATAGAACAATACATGAAAAAAACTAACAAACAAGCAAACAGCCACTGCAACACTGAGATGTAAGTTAATATAACAACATTTGCAAATAAGGCCGCATTATCCATATAATCTGTTAGATTTTAAAGAAATAATAAATACATTACACATAACACCAACACACTTCCACAGTATCTGTGGCTCCATACTCACATCAGCTATCACCAGCTTTAACTGCACTGTAAACTGCACAAAAAAAGGCACATTTCTGGGTTAGGTTGTGCTTTCTTTATGATATTTTACTTTGGAGGTTCATAATAACTTGATCCATCGATCAATGACACATAAATGACTCTCAACACACTCTGAAAAATCACAGAATGCTAGTGATAAGGACAGAAAAAGGGAATTATGGGTCATGAGGGGTTTTATGGGACGTGTTAAAAGTGCTGTTGTTGCCAGATCAGGCACTCGCTGCAGATCGTGAGCAGTTCAGCCACTTTTATCTATGCATCTCATGCACATGTAGCATAAAAACATATATACAAACAGATATGCATAAATTGTGGCTTCCATATGATAAAAAGTGGTCAGATCTTTTTTTATTTATAAATAATGTTTTATAAAAAAGGCCCTTTGTGTAGCTGCATTTTTATTAATATTTTTGGTGGGGGGATTGGTTTACATTGAAATCACTTGTTGAGATTTTCTTTGTAGGTAAAACAGCCATCTGGCATCTTTACACCTTTGCTGTCTAGACGGGCTTCAGAAGCATGCATATAAAAATCTTATATTCATATGCAGTACTGGTTTAGATTATTGAGAGACAGTTGAAACTTCATCGTGTGTAATTGCGTAAAGTAAAATAAAAAAAAATCTGTAAAGTTTGTGAATTAAGGCCCCGATATACTAAAAGCCAAGCTCATTTTGAAGTAAAAAGAAGTTTGAAATACAAGAGCAGTAGAATAACGTTAACATCCTCAAGTGGCCGACAGAAGCTTTAGGATGACGTGTGCTTTGTAACGAAACAAACACACAACAAAGTTATAGAGGTGAGAAAAGAGCAAAGAAAGTATTCGGAAAATAGTGATGTGGGTGTTGCACGAGCTTTTCCATTCAGTCAAGTCACATTTATTTAAATAGCACTTTATACAATTGTTTATAGACAGATTTCAAGATGAAAACAATGCCAGTGTTGCTTTTTTGCAAAGCAGTTTTACACTATTTATATGTTTACTAGCAGACGTCTGACCTCAGATGAACAGAGGAAATAAACAAAAGAAGATTCCACTTTAAATAAGGCGGAGCTTCAAAGCTACACCCGCTTATAGCATCATCAACACAGACCAATGATGGTTAAAAGGTGATTACAAGCACTCTTCAAACTCCTTAAAATGAAGCCTGGTTTGGTCTGAAATGACATCACAAACGATCTTTCTTTAATTTCAGTTTAGGTAAATCAGGGCCTTTACAAGAAACTTCTGAAAGTAATTTCCCATGTTGCTTTCTGTCTCTCATTTCTCTTTTTAAATCCATCGATTTAATCATTAAGAAAGAGGCACAGTAGTCTTTAATCATGTGTTTTTTGTGCAGCTGTATGTATATGAGATACTCTCACGCCTTAGTTTTTCCCTTTATCTGCTTTCTTTACACAAACGCCTCCGGAACGTCACTGCCGTTGATTTTCAGGTAGATTTTAGCATTATTTTCTTTCTCCTTCCTCTTTTTGTGCAGAGTTTTCCTGAAGTAGAGCAAGTAGAGCGGCAACAGAAATCCCAGCATACTGACAACCAGCAGACCAACGTTCACCTGCACCAGAAAGCAAAGATTATGAAGAAGAGGTCAGAACATGCCTCATGGGTATTTAATCCATTTAGTAATACTAAAGCTTTCGGTTTTGTGTCTTACCCAGAGTGGGTCTCCTTTCAGGGGTCCCATCATGGCCATGAACAAAGGCTGTTGCAGCAGAGCGAATAAAGCGCTAACCAGAGACTGCATTCCAGTCAGACTGCCGAACTGAGATGATGGGTACCTGCACACAAACAAACATGATGTGTTATTATGTGCTTTATCACTGATTAAACTGATCATGCATTGGACTGATAAACTCACACAGCAGCGTAAAGTCCACCGATGGCAGAGTGTATGAAGCCTCTGACGATGGTGTGAAGGACAAACGAGAGCATCTGAAGAGAGGTGACATGACAAAAAAGATATTAGAGACTTGTTTATTTATTCTGTTGTTCATGTTTATTGTGGAATTAGAAGAATGACATGCTAGTAGTTTCAATGGTTGGCCACTAGGGGGAAATGCTGTACAACTAAGCAGACACCTCGAGTTTAGTGTTTTGCATGGTTTTCACCACAGTGTCTGCAGACGTCTTCCTGCCAATTATCGAAAACATTGGGCGAAATTTGGATGAGAAACACCGGAAAAACTATTTTTTGAGCATAAAAGTATTTTTATTATACTCAATATTTTTTTCGTTTAAAATAAATCTGTAAAAATATGTAAGTAAAATCTTATATTGTTGTGATCACCGTCTTCTAGATGAAACCATTTTAAAAGATGTAAAAAACACACAATGACTGCTTGCCAGTTTTGAGGTAAACATGACACAGCGGGGTTAGTTGTAACAGGGTGTTACAAATAAGCCACACGCTGTTGGAGACCAATTAAACTAATAAAATAAATGCTGAATTTTGAGTGTATTGTTGAGAACGTTTTATAATAAAAAATGTATTTTAATAGAATATTTTTAATAGAAAAAAAATATTATTATTGCTTTATAATAATGCGATTAAATGCATTGTATAATAATGGATAATAATGCAAATAAATCCAAATGGGTTTATCCAATAAATAAATAAACATGCTGTGCAATGTAGAATAAAATAAATTGAGTTAAGTACTAAGGAAATACTATTTAAAGTAAAACTGAATTTAAATTAATTGTGGGTAATCTGACTTTTTAAACATGTTACATATTACATGAACATTTGTTACAACTTGCCCCGCAGTTGGGGTAAACAGTTACATTTTTACTCCTGGCACTTTTGGCAATACTGCACAGAAACCATATGTCCGGCAATCATATTTTAAGGTCAATATTATTAGCCCCTTTAAGCTATATATATATATATATATATATATATATATATATATATATATATATATATATTTTTTTTTTTTTTTTTTTTTCCGATAGTCTTCAGAACAAACCATCGTTATACAATAACTTGCGTAATTATCCTAACCTGCCTAGTTAACCTAATTAATCATTTAAGCCTTTAAATGTCACTTTAAGCTGTACAGAAATGTCTTGAAAAATATCTAGTCAAATATTTTTTACTGTCATCATGGCAAAGATAAATTAAATCAGTTATTAGAAAGTAGTTATTACAACTATTAAGTTTAGAAATGTGTTGGAAAAAAATCTGTTCACAAGAAATTAGGGGAAAAAATAAACAGGGGGCTACTAATTTCGGGGTGTTAATAATTCTGATTGTAACTGTATTATACAGAGTAATTTTGGTTTAAATACTAATATGCATTCATTAATTTTCCTTCAGTTTAATATTTATCAGAGGTCGCCACAGAGGAATGAACCACCAACTATTTCAGCATATGTTTTACGCAATCAGCCGCAACCCAGAACTTAGAAACCAAGAAATAATAAATTAGTTTCAAATGATAAATTGAATTAAAAATTTTCCAACAGTGCAGTCAACTGGATCTTCCACTTAAATTTGATGAACAAACAGACAATAACATACAATAAATATCTAATATATATACATATATAATATAATATAAATATCTAATAAATATACAAATATATTTATGTTATTATTACTATTATATTTATTTTCTGTTCATTTATCAAATTCTTGATCAAGTTGACTGCATTATATTCTGAGATACTTTAAGCAGTGTACTTTTATGTGTACTTTAGACCAATTTGGCAATAAAGAATGAAATGCAACCTGAAAGTATGCATATTCAGAACAGTCTCTGTAGTATGTTATTCTGAACACATGCTTCATCTTTTTTTATTTGTTAAAATGATACATTTATTTTCAGTGTGTGTGAGAGCAAACACACAACACACACCTGAAGCGGGAGGTTGGGAATCAAGCATGTGATGCCGAAGCCGACAAGGAGGATGTTGGTGAAGATGAAGGCTCGTGTGGCGTTGGTCACTTTCTGAATCTGTCTGTCTCTGCGTTTTGGCTGGGGCTCATCCCTAGAGACAAAGAGTGAATAAAGACATTTAAACCGACCATCACATTTTACAGCATTTTCACCTTAAAACATGATTTTCTTTTTTTATCAAACGGTTCACTCATAAAGTAGAAAGAAAGAAAGAAAGAAAGAAAGAAAGGTGGTTCTTTAAAAGATCTTTGCAAAAAAAAAAAAAATTGGTTGATAACCTACTTGTTGGGCTGTTTTTCATTGGTTTCTCCATCATCGCATTCTTTCAGCTTCCAGTCCATGATCTGACCGATGACCGGCGTCGTCATCAAGCACAAGAGTTGCATCACGCCGAAAATGGAGGTGTAGAGACTCACTGAAAGAAGGAGAGGGAGATTAGAACACTGTCTAATGGATAACCTCTGAGGTTGGTTAATAACTACTGTGGTTAATGGCTGTTTATTGCATGTGTGTTTTAGGTGGTCAGAGAGAGTGTTATGCTTCAGGTGAGTTACAGGGGAAGGTTGAATGTTAGAATAACAAGCTTAAAGAGAAACACGCTCTACTGGTTTCTACTGCGCTACTGAGATTCTTACCCAACTCCATTTTCTCAACTGAAAAACAGTTAAAAACAAAGACAAAGATCTAAAGTGAATAAAATGGTTATTTACTTAATTACAATAACTGATACTTTGCATGTTATATGTATATTGTATTCATCTAGTTTTTAAAACTATATTTGTCATTGTTCCAGGAATTGATTTTGTTTTGTAGCATTTTGATATCTTGATAAAAATAAATATTAAATAAGTAACAAAATAATATTTGTTTTGCTAATATATTATTATTATTATTATTATTATTATTATTATTATTATTATTATTATGTACATTTATTTATTTATTGCATTCAAATACAGTAGGTGAATGTTTTGTGTTGTTTTTTTTTTCTGTGAAAAATAAATGAGCTGTTAACATGGAATTGAACCAGATTTTAGTAAAACCCCAAACAATACAAACATAAAAATACAACAATGCAAAAAATAAAAGTGTAATAACCCTGAAATAACACAAGGAATAAGTACTGAACTACTGACATGTATTTAATACTTTATATAAAAGGCTTTTCTGGTGATGGCAGCTTAAAGACGCCACTCATATGGAGAATGAAGTCACATGCATTGCTCAGACTTTAACAGAGTGTAAAAACCTTAATGGTTCTGTGGGTCTCGTTTACCAAATATAATTTTCGATTAGTTTTTGTTTTATGTTTGTTTGTTTGTTTGTTTGTTTGTTTGTTTGTTTGTTTGTTTGTTTGTTTGTTTTTTTATTGGATTTAAGTCAGGTGATTGGCTGGGCCATTCACAGGTTGATTTTCTTTCTCTGAAAGCATTTGACAGTTTCATTGGCTGTGTTTTGGATCATTGTCTTGCTGAAATGTCCTCTCCAAATGTCCACTTGCTGAAATGTCCACTCATTCTGATAATGTAGATGTTGGACTGAAGCAGCTAATATTCATTTACAATGACGAAGGTCAGAAGGTTACTGATGAACTACTGAGACATTTAAGCTGCTGTCTGGGCTTTTACTGCCTTTCTACACCTCCCTTTCTTCATGTGTTCAATACTTTTCCCTGTGTCATTTCATTTTACATAACTTAATTTGTGAACTGATTAATATTATTTTCTTTGCATATATGGATTTATTTGGTTGTTACTAACATCTAGTGGAAAGTCAACGGCACCTTTAGAAATATGTTTTTGAGAAAACTGGTGATATGTTAAATACTTGTTTTCCCCACTGTATCAGGATCTATCATTCAAATTCAGAATTTATCATTCAAATATTTAAAAAAAAATTGTTTAGAAAATTTCTTTTTAATATATTTTAATAATCATATTTTTATCATTTCTCACAATTTAAAAAATACTATATTACTTAAATAATTTTGTGCTATTTTATTCAAAGAAAATATAATTATTGCTATTGTTTAGATATGTGAATTAAGTTCTTAAAAGCCTATATGATATATGATGTGTCACAATTGAAATATTTTTTACCCAGAGAAAAGATGGTTGTAGTTGATTTCAAATATCTGAATGATCTGTATTAAAACTTTATTTTTGGGCAGTTTTGCTTTTACTGTATTCCCATATTATTCCCATAATTTGTTTAATCCTAATAAAACATCCTTCTTCACCTGTGTTCAGATCTCCTCCGCTGAGCGACTCCAAGATGTTATTCATGGCCCCCATGTAGAAGATGAGACGCAGCTGAGTTACACACATGGTCACCAGACTCAACATGAAGAGAGGACTGAAAATACTCTTCATGAACGACTGAGCTGGACACAACAACAACAACAACAACAACAACAAAAACAAGTCAGTCTAAATTTATTATTATCACCAACATTGCCATTAGAGTATTGTGGTCTTCATTATGAGACACTCTGACTTACTTTCCTCCTTGGGCTCACACTGCAGTTCCAGGTCCATAGTGGACAAGCAGAGTTTGTGACCTTCTTTGGCAAGCTCTTTCTGTTTCTGAGTGTTATCCACGCTAAGACGCTTGCCCACTGTCGTCACCTGCTTATAAAACTGCTTTCCTGTAATCTTATGGTCAAATCCCAGCCAGCTGAACTTGATCTTGACGCTGAAAGACAGAAAACATGCAAAATGAGCATCTGTGTTAGTTTGATGCATTCGGGTGATTGATTCTGTAATTGCAGAGACATTAAGTGTCCACAGTTATTATGTCTGCTTTTGTAGGTCAGCATTTAAAATTATTTGAATCCTTTCTATTCTCACCAATCACAAAATGTGAAAGGCACAATGGAATGATTTTGTAAAATCAAACAATTATTGTTTTGGTAATATTATTTTCTTTTATATATTAAACCCCTACATATTATTTTTTTCCTGATTCTACAACATTAAATCATTTGAAAATGACTGCTTTTATAAAATTGTGTTCATACATTTTGCATCAATTCTGGTAGCCAATAGCATTTAGTTAGTATCACAGCTTTGTCATTGAGAGTAGTTTGAGCTCAAGCGCATGAAAAAAAGGGCAAATGAGAAGTGTCTTGAAGAAGACGGGGCATGTCAGAAACTAGAGAGCATTGGTCTGAAGATTTGATGAGATATTGAAGTATGAGATGACGAAAAATAATTGGCAAACGTCAAAATAATCATTGATCCATTTACATGGAAGTGACAAACTGCAAGGTTTTGATGTTTGGATAAGGTTTATATCTTCTAAATTATAGTTTTGGAGCACACTAGATTATAGACATCCTTAAAAGTAACAATTATTAATTTCACGTGGTCTTTAAAATTGAAAATTGAACAAAATATACAGAAAAAAATGTTCCCTCTTAACTTCACATATCTTCACATAGTCAGCCATATAAAAGAGTTTTATGTGTGTTACTTACGTGTAGTCCATGTCCTCGGGTCCAGGGAAAGGCTCCAGGGGCCAGTTGAAGAAGCAGTTGATGAAGACGAGGCCTGCACAACCAGCCCAGACCACCAGAATCATGATGAAGGTTACACCCAGATCATAGATCACCTGTAAGGACAGCACACAATTAATAAAGAGAACATAATGTGGATGAACTATACATACTACAGGTTTTCTTCTTGTTGTTTGAGTGAACATACCTTAACCCCTGGAAAGGTGACGGCAGAGGAAGCGTATGAGCCGATCATGAGTGCGATAAAGGTCGCTCGCAGGTCACCAAACATATTGGGCAACTGGAAGAAAACATGGGAAGAGGTAAATAAGTAATCTGGTTAGAAATAACTTTAGACAGAGAGACAGAGTAATTTATTTATGTGTGGTATATAATATTCTTTATTATTATTCAATAAAAATATCACTATAAATATAAATACAACATAAAGTCTAGATGTTTTTTTATTTTGATTATTATTGTTTTATTTGATTATTAGTATTTTTAATAATATAATTAAAATACTCCACATCAGTCTTGACAGTTTATACAGTTCATTTATACAAAATAATGTTATATAATATTTTTCAAACATATTTATAATTATTAAGAATAACAGATTGTTATTTGGTTAGATTTTATATGAGAAAAATATTTTTTTTCAGTTAAAATAATATAGTTTACATAAATCTGGATATTTAGAGATCTGGTATATAAAAATCTAGTATTTACATAAATATTACTTTTTGTTCATATTCTATAAATTTAATTATTCTGATGAGAAAACTATTACTTTATGATTAATAAAATTATTTGTGATCTTAAAACATAATTCTTATTCGAACTGTGTTTATCGAGAGCATTTATACAATGTGACTGCTGTGAACATACAAGAAAATTAATCCACATTCTTTCTCTAAAAATGGCAGCAGACATGGAGAGATGGCCAACAATTATGGGCTGACGAAAGCATAACAAATCTCCAATGAAAGCCGTTTCAGTTCAGAGCCACTGACTATAACGAGAGAATGAGGATGGCCACTGAAAGAAAGAAAGAAAGAAAAAGAGAAAGAAAGAAAGAGAGAAAGAACATGTGACAGAGAACCAGAAAACGTTAAGTCCATCAGCACAATTTAGAGGCGTCAAAAGGTTTGTGCACACTTAATCCACCCTTTTTTCATATACATTACTTTCTTTCGGTTTCTCAGTCAATAAAAGAGAAATAACTAGGGCAGTAACAGGAATGATCCGTCCAGTCTAAACCGGCTGAAGCCGAGTCTCTTTTATGACTCTAATTGGAGCCTGGACCAGGGCGGCCTGCCTACAGTTATGCCTTGTTCCTGTGACAACAAGTGGATGAGCAACAGCAAGTGTCCTGTTACGTAACAATGCGTTTGAAAGGCTGTGATCAGCAGCTTCGTAATGGAAGAGTTGTGCTGTAGACTCAACGTGGATTCCTGTTAAAACTGGTGTGAAAATCTTCTCCAAAATCGACTGTAATGTGCAGTTTTGGGCACGTTCATTTAAAGGAGGAATTAGTTATAGTTACTAGTTACTTATTACAAATAGTAACTGAGTTAGTAACTACATTTCATATTTATAAAAGTGAAAATAACTATTTCGTTACCTTAAAAAAAATTTGTCAAATGACTATAAAATAAATTAAAAACATTGGACACTAATTTACACTATTTTAATGTTGTTGTGGACAATATGAGAGACACGGCAGCATGTCCTCAACTATATAGATAGTATTTAGTTTAATTCTGTCTGAGTAATAAGTGTTTGTGGTGGGAAAAAATTAAGTTTTATTTGCTTTGACGTCGTGGCTTCATCTCCTTCTTTGGTCGCAGAGCTTACACTATCTCCTGCGTAGCCACAAATTTTGTGGCGGCACGTGACGACGAGGTGCTTCATTAAATTTGAATTACTCATCACTGTTGTTGTACGATACATACATGACTGTTCATGGTTGAGAGAGACACGGCTTGCATGAAAAAAAGCTATAATTTCTCAATTATAGTAACGCACATTTTTTATTGTTAGTAATGGTAACAGCATTGTAATGGGGGAAACAGTAATTCAATTGATTACTCGTTACTAAAAAAAGTTTTGCCGTTAGTAATGTCCTTTATTTATAAAACCATTATTCCCATCACTGGTTATGTGCCACTGTAACACAAGAAAGTACACTACCATTATTATCAACAATGGCGTGGAATGGTTTGTTTATGTGAAAGTATCAAAGAATGATCCCATGTGACACTTGGAATATTTTAAGGGCTTTTGGATTTGACTGTATTATCTAACAACAATCCTGACTGTTTTTGTCTAATTGTGCTTTCATGAATCTCTCTTATTAATCAGAATATCTGCTTGCACTTTATTTTTGTCTTTGTTACTTTTTGTAACTATTGATTTAACAACTGGGTAATGTTCTTACCACATAGTTAGGTTTGAGTTGCTATGACTGGGAGGCCATGATCAGTAAGGGCCAATGAATTTTAAGAGGAGTGCTGTGGGATTTTTAATGACCATGCGAATGGTCATCCGAAAGACAGCGCTCGCTGACAGTATAGTGTCCCCTTCACTTTACTGGGGCATTAGGACTCACACAGACCGCAAACTGAACGCCTCCTGCTGGCCTCACTAACACCACTTCCAACAGCAGCCTACTTTTACCATGTGGTTTCCCATCCAGGTACTGACCAGGCTCAGCCCTGCTTCTCTTCAGTGAGTAACTGGTCTTGGGCTGCAAGGTTATATGGCTGTGGATCTCCCAGTGTTTGCGTGTGTTTCCCCCGGGTGCTCCGGTTTGTCCCACAGTCCAAAGACATGCGCTGTAGATGAATTGGGTGAGCTAAAATATCCAGTGTATGTGTGTAAAAGGGAGTGTATGGATGTTTCCCAATGATGGGTTGCAGCTGGAAGGGCATCCGCTGCGTAATACATGCTGAATAAGTTGGCGGTTCATTTCGCTGTGGCGACCCTGGATTAATAAAAGGACTAAGACGAAAGGAAAATTAATTATTAAATGAATGAAAAATGCGACAAAAATACTGTCTATGTGCAATTGATGAAAATGTATCTGCCTGTGAGTTATTATAGTCATTCAGACCTGAGTCATCTGACAGTCCAGTTTAAACACATTCAGATAAGCAGAATATATATTTTTGGGATAATACTTTTTTTTTTTTTAATCACCAGACTCTCAAAACACATGGAATGTGTAAATGGTATCATTCTGTGATACTATTGTGTCTTCATTGGAGCTTGATGATTCCACTGCCATGAAGCGGATTAGCACAAGATTTCTCCTTTGATATTCCAGAAATGGACCAGAGCATCAGAAGAAGAAAAAAAGCTTTATTCTCTCCACTTTGTTTGGCAGATAAGTTTTACATTTTTTCAGCCTGTGTGGCAAAAGTTAATTTTGTACTAGGGGTGAAGGTGTTTCCTGTGAGTTCATGGTCATAGAGTTCCTTAGATCATGCTGAGCACATAATAACCACAGGCTATTCTTACTGGGTCAGCACACTGGATACATAATCAGGAGTTAATGCGTGGTGCGAGGACAGCGACAAGAGCGAGTCAGCAGGAAAAACAGTGAAGTAAGACACACAGATGGATCTAATGATTAACCTACTGCATCACGCTTGACAGACACTCAAATGAGGGATGTGGAAAAAGAAGTGGGGACCTCTAACTACAGCCTGGATGTAGCATCAGCTGTAATAATTTGAGAACCAAGGTTTAATTATTAGATTCCAACTGGTACAAATCATTCACGTTCTCGTAAAACTTGCAATCGAGAACTACAACTTGTACCACATGACCACTGAACCACCTGACCGCTGCAGATCCAGTGTTTGGACATTTAAATGCATAATTTCAAAGAGCAGAACAAGAGATGAATCCCCGATATTGTTCATGGCAGTTACAGCCTAATAACTAAACCGTGTAGAAATACTTCAGGCAGCTCAAAACAAGCTCATTCAAAGACAAAAAAGGTAGCACAGTTGTACATTCATGAATTAGTTAGCACACACACTCACCGTAAGTGAAGTGAAGGTCATACACATTCCTCCAAAGCCATTAAAGGTCAGAGCAATGAAGATCAGGACGGAGAGTTCTATTAAAAATAAGCAGATTTTAATCTCTTATACTGAAAAATGTACACATTTTGCTATCTGTTTCAATTAATATGAATACGAGTTGCATGTATGTTCTTCTTACCATTTGGGTTGCTGGCTCCATAAGCAATCATAAGGCACGAGAGGGCAAAACAGGCACTGGAAAGAAAGATATGATATTCAAAGGTACACTCAATTATTAATGTAACAATTTCACTTTTCCGTTCTTGCCATCTTGCTTATGGAACTGGTAAAGTACTGACACGGATATAATAGTTAAACCAATTACCCTTGAATGAGAGTGCTATTTAAGCCAAGTGAAACTGGAGACCCAGAATCACTATACTGAGTTCTGATATGGACAAATTAGGCCCTTGTTGTTTACCTTCCGAGCAGGCGGAGTTTGCGTGGTCCGTATTTGTCCATGACGATCCCGAGTGGGAGTGTGATGGCGCTGAGGAGAAAAGAGCCCACAGTGAAGGCCAGATTCAACATCTCATCCTGTTCTTTACAGATGAGCCAGCCGTTCATCCTCAGGTGGTCCTCTGGATGCTTTAGAGGGACCACTTCAACCCCATCATCGCGACTGGAGGGCTGGAACTCGTCATATTCATAATCTGGATCATTTGCTAGAGATGAAGGCACAGCTGGTAAGGAGAAGTTTGCCATTGAGCTGTTTCCTTTGGAAAAGAAGAGACAGATGAGAGATTTGAGAAGTTAATTTAACTGGAAACCATCTTATCCATTACAATAGGGACTTTTGCATTGGGTAGTTACAGAAATATCATCGAGAACTAATTACCCCCAGATAATTTTCCTTGTTGCATTTGCAACATCACTAGAAACTCTAAAGTGATGCAATTTGGCTGACAGAACTAAAATTGTTCATAGTTCCTGCTGTGCAAACACTCCAAAAAGTGGATACTTCCACTAAAAGTTCTCTTAATTGATCAAATTTTGAAAGCCCTTATTGCTTGTAAAGCAATGTGAACAGTGCTGATATTATATCCAGTCTACTACTCGTCAGGTTACTATTTCTGTTAATTCACAAAGAGAGAGTGAGAAAACTCAAATGCTAGTGTAAAAACTGAGGGAGAAAAAGTGAGAGCAGTCACGTGCATCCTTGCTATGAACCCTATTCGATGATATAAGCATCAGGCACTTGTAATTCTGGTCGGTGTCCAACCACACAGATGCTGCACGTGCAGACTTCTATACCTCATGATAGTTCCTTGAAGCTCATGACTGGAATTTCTCCTAAAATGCACTCTGTGGCCTTGCCAACAGCATGGGTGGAATGATCAGTGGGCTGTTACTAAAGTTAAGAACTCCAATATTGCTTCTGGCCTTGGAATTATCTGTAAATGGAACTGACCAATAGCAACAACCTCACTAGAATGCTGTGAAAAATGTGTATCGTTCCAAACCTCTATGATTTAGTTTCTTGACGAAACACAGACACAAGATTACAATTTACAGAATGTGTGGACTAGATTTTGTTCTAGTCTATATCATAAAACTCAGTCATTGTGCCTGAACCACAATAGTTTAGAAATATACTTTGTGATCTACAGGAAGTACGTTTTTTGATGTTGTTGTGTTGAGCTTTATGGAACTATGGCCAATTCATTCATTCATTCATTTTCTTTTTGGCTTAGTCCCTTTATTAATCCGGGGTCGCCACAGCAGAATGAACCGCCAACTTATCCAGCATGTTTTTACGCAGCGGATGCCCTTCCAGCCGCAAACCATCCCTGAGAAACATCCACACACACTCATTCACACGCACACACACACACATACACTTTGGACAATTTAGCCTACCCAATTCACCTGTACCACATGTCTTTGGACTGCGGGGGAAACTGGAGCACCCAAAGGAAACCCACGCGAACGCAGGGAGAACATGCAAACTCCACACAGAAATGCCAACTGACCCAACCGAGGCCCGAACCAGCGACCTTCTTGCCATGAGGCGACAGCACTAACTACTGCGCCACTGCATCGCCCACTATGGCCAATTCACTCTGCACAATAAGACGTCATCAAACACCAGCAGATACTTTTACAGATTTTGTTGCATCAGTGTTTTACCCATGTCACATCTGTTGGTATCAGTCATTTGAATCTGCATTTTGTTCTTGATAAATGATGTAATCTGGGGATTGTTCATTGATTAGCATCTGCCAGTGTCTTATATTGCTTAATAGAACTAGGCTGTCTAATTACCCATAAACCAGCTTGGAATTAATTCTAGTTTAACCTGGTCTTCTCAGCTGTTCTCCAAAGTGTCTGAGATCAACCTTCACCCAGCAGTAAAATGCTTGGAATGAGGAATCACTATTATTTGGTCTCCATAAAATGGAGATAAGGGCTTGGAATGATAGAAAGAAGAAAGCTCAACATTTGCTTTTCCTTTATCTTGTTCTGCTGCTGGAACATATATATACAGTATACAATTGTCCTTTTGGACTATTGTACAATCCTGTTCCACTTTATCTTGCCACGCACATAAACCACTGATACTGAGCCAGGTGACACTCCATTAATAGCTGCCGGCTCACTGGAGACATATAAACTAGATAATCAAACCTGACCTTATGCTAATCTGGATGTTTTCTTATTTTACCCGCTGATGGGTGACATTTCTTTGAAATATGCTAAATCTGGTCGCATTACACTTTTATTGAGAAGTGCGAGTGAATCAGACTTTCTCTTTCAAACCTTGCGATGGTATCTGAAAAATGACACTGCTATAATCATCCGCTCAATCGTGCCACTGTCATCCCATTGATGCACGTGTCCTCCTTCCACAACAAAGGAGGAACTTTCCCTCATCCAGCATGCTTCAGATCTCAGTGCGGAATGTTCTGACGTGTTTGACACCCGGTTGTGAACTTTTCTGCACCGCACGTGAGGGGTTGGGTTTTTCCCCTCGTCTGCTAGGAAACTAAGGCTTACTCTGGCTTTGTTCCTAGAGCTATGCTAATGTGCGAATGGAGTTCCCACTGGTGAGCCTCCAAAAGATGGTGTACACAGACCATATTGATCTGCAAATGGCAGGACACACCTAGAAAGATAGCAGTCACCTGGTCTTAGCAAAAAATCAGTTTCGTGAAGAAGGATATGATAGAGGAACATACATGAACCTAATACACCTCAACTGAAGGCTTTATTACTTAACCTCACTGTAATAAACTGTCTTCTCTGGATAGCTTTGAGATTGATAGCGATATAAATAATTGATATTGCTTTTGTGTCATTGTTCACTTGTTTTCTGATCAGCTAACAACCTGAGATATCTTAGGTCCTGTTTCCAACTAGCATTAACATGTTTTCATGGCTCAGGTAAAACACATTACTATTTACACATGGTATTAATGTATATCTCTCATGTGACACCACATGAGCGATAAACATGTCCACTTGTGTTTAGTTTTTGTCTAGACAAATTGTCTAGACGAATTTGACCACGTGATCGTGTACACTATGAAACCAATTTGATTGAATGCATAATTCCACTTTCTATATAAATGGTCAACACTGGACAAACCCAAAATACTTTAGACCTCTTTAATACTTTTATGCAGCATCTTATGATTGGACGGTCGAAATGAATCTTAAGACTAGGTGTACTGTACGGTCTGAGTAAAAATCTAAATTGGGAATTTTTTACATAAAAATCTTTAAATGAATCTAAAAATCTGAATTGAAGCACTAACTCTGAACTAACACTGAACAAACATTCCTAAAAGAATTTGTAAAGATTAAACTAAATTAATTCAGAGATTTAGGTACTGATTGGGGAACAAGTGGGAGCCTAAACAAGGTGGGGTTGTTCTGTTCATTCACAGCTATTAGCTTGATGGCCAGATCTGATAAAAGGTACTGTAAGGAACAGATTGTGAATGAGCTACATGCACCTTACAAAGTGTCCCAAACCTAATTTCAAAGAAAGCGTGAATGTGATAAAGAACTGTTATCATGATTACTTTAAAGATTGCAGCTCAAATGCAAATTCTCAGCTCATGGACTAAACCACAAGAGTCCTCCTCACATGCTTTGCATTATTCAAAAATGGTCAAAGATGAAGAATGTGAATGCTGACAAATGACATTGTCCTTTGAGACTTATCTGTGGACTTTAAGACTGCTGAGAACTGTCTTGTGCACAAATGATTCTCGCTGAGACAGATTCATTACATCACAATAATGTGACTGACCAAAAGGGCAGTCAATCAGCTGAGTGCTGTCAAAAAACAGGAACTATGACAGCAGCAAGAACTAATGACATAAGCACTTTCCTATGCAAAAGTGTCATGCCAAGCAGACAGACAGACACGTAAGATACCCACCACTCTGCCCAGAAGAAGTGGTATTCCTAGATCTACCCAAACGATAAGCCTCCTACAGTTTCCTTCACAAACAGCTCTTTTTCTTGTATTCTGCCCCTCCTTTGCCCCCTTTCTTCTTGTCTGCCTTGAAATTTCAAACCAGCTTTTGTGGTTAAATAGGTCTCAATGTCCCCATGTTCTATTAAATCAAGCCCAATGCTTTCAGAGAGAGAACAAGATAGCGATAAAAGGGCATCACCAGTCACAGTAAGACAAAAACATGTTCTTATGTGATGCTAATCAATACCAAAAACAATCAGTTCAATCAGTCGAGCCAATCAGTAGGTCTGAGGTTCTAACTGAGAAGGTAAACATCTAAAATAACACCAAACAGACTCTAGGCCTTCTCGATTTAAAGGTGCATTTGATTAGGTCAGGGCTCTTGTTAAAAACATTCAACATTCCAGTGTTTTAGCAACTGTGACTACCAGCTGATTTACTGAAAGTTTGTGGTGGTGTCTGTGGCTGTGAGGCTCCTGAGGGAAATCTTCACAAAAGTGTTTTGTTGTGAAGAGCAATCAGTTACACCACATTAAACGCTACTGTCAGAGACTTATTACTGAACAATACACATGGCTTTAAAAGTAGAATCCTACCAGTACTGTTAGACGGTCTTTATGGGCTTTTACGATCAGATTTGAAAGAATAGTTAAGTGGAATTTGCCAATTTGCATACTGACTAATAAACAAAGCATGATAGATAAAATCACAGGCTTGACATGTGATCCCACTGTTCTTCAGTGACTATTCTAAGTTCCTACACAGGTTTCTTGACTTCTCATTGTTGATGTTGCATTGGTTCTTCAGAAAAGTGTATCATTTTATGCATTTGTGGTTCAATGAAGAAACTTTAATAATCATTCTTTAAAAATCTTTAAGACCCTGTTTCTACTTGGTATCATTTTCAGTGATCAAATCACAAGTACTCAGCCAAGAGCTGTTACAATTTACACCTTGTTTTAGCATGTTAAAATGTCTCTTATATTTATGTTCAGATTTCATCTCACTGAGAGTACTGTTAAATGAATGAACATATATTATGAGGCTTACTATCTTAGTAATGAAAAAAAAAAATGTTTGAATGGGTTAGATCACTCATTTAGTTTTAAATTAAGATATTTTAGTCACAATTTGAGAGCTCCCCAATCCTCCATAGACAGTAAGAGTTCTGAGACATTTCAAGTTCAGAAAAATAACTACAAATATTGTCAAAATAGTCCATGTAACTTCAGTAGCAAAACTGTAATTATATGAAACTCCAAAAACATGTTTGTTTGTCAAAAAAACTGTAAATTATCTTCTAATTCATCTAATCAGAGTGCTCATTTACTATGAGCAATGTTTGGGTTTTTTGGTTTCTTTTCTGGACATTGATTGTCTCGGGACCATTGCTGTATGTGGAGGATAAATTAAGGGGCTCTATCGAAAATATCTTGATTTGTGTTCTGAAGATGAAAGAAAATCTCAAGGGATTGGAACAACAGGAGGGTGAATAATAAATAACAGAATTTTTATTTTTGGGTGAACTAACCCTTTAAGAAGTATTCACCCTGAGGTTATTTAGAATGTAAAATATTGTTCTTATCAGTGTAAATATATAAATATATCATTTTTACTTTGTTGTGGAATTTTTCTGTGGCATCAGATAAAATGGTAAAAAGTAACTCTTACCTAGATCTGTGCAGAGGTATGAATAAAAGCCCTCAGACTTCAGCATGATGAGTAAGGAACCCCAGCCCAGCAGCACGGCAGAGAACAGCAGATTTTCAATGATGGCTGTTACTGCCATCCACCAACGACGGGCAAACGCTGTGGCCAGAGTGGGTGCCATGGCTGCAAGGAGTAGGAAAGCAGGCAGTAGAGGAAAAGGGTGGTCGACTGAGTCTGGTGGAATCAAACCTCACAGTCTGTGGAACAAAAAAGGTAAATATATTGGAGGTATTTTATTGGAAAAAGCAGCTTAAAAGTTATTTAGAAATGTGCTGTAAAAAATAAAGACATTAATAATAGTATTAAAGCAAGCATGTGCTTTTGTTGAGTTCTTGAGCTCTTAAGATGTGTCGATCCATTGAAACCACTTCACACTTTTTTGTCATGTATTACACTTTTCAAAGTAAGTTTGTTTCCTTTGCAGATCAGAGCAATACTAGTTACTGGGAGGATTCCCAAAACTACATAGTTCATATTATAGTAGACCCCACTCATTGATCAGACATACTGTAAGATATAAAAGAGAGATTTATAAAAGCTATAGAACAAAAGGAAATTAAGTTCTCAACTTATCTAGATTTATATCTGTTTGACATTTATCATTTATATCTTAGTGTTGCTTTTACATCAAATACACATGCATTTTTAGGAAATTAGGAAATAACGTGATTAAATGTAAGAATAATATTCTTTGTCTTGAATTGAATATACTAACATTGCATTTAATGCATATTTGTAAAAAATTAATACAAATAAAAAACAAACCTTTGAGAGACAGGCAAACAAGTTCTGTAGCCTTTTAGTGCAGAGTGGTGTACGCTTTGATGCCTTTGCTCTCT
The DNA here is from genome assembly GCF_052040795.2 of Danio rerio. NCBI lineage: Eukaryota > Metazoa > Chordata > Actinopteri > Cypriniformes > Danionidae > Danio > Danio rerio. The sequence goes on from NC_141030.1 coordinate 28,041,803, forward strand.
CTTCCCCTCTCTGTCCTCCTGCTGTCACCGGCACTTAATAAGAACTTCTTTTTGAGCGACTGTCTAATTTATAGCGGTTTCATGTGAGAAAGCATCGGACCATTTCTATTGGCTGCTTTAGGAGGCTGAATTCATCCGTGAGCCAATCAGCTGCGAGTGTCAGGCTGCACTGAAAAATCACGGGCCGTCCACAGGTGAGCCTGCAGTTGTTTATCTGCGTTTGGAAAAACGAGTAAAATGGGTTTGATGCCCTGCAGGAAATAGTTTTTAGGTTACTCACCTCATTATCGAGGAACCCCTTTTATCATCAACGCTGAAATCAATTTTTTTTCGACAGAGTGTATTGATTATAATGTATTTCCTAAAATGTGTATTATACCTGGCAAAGCATTGACATCTGAAGATGTATGAAGATAAGTCTCTAAGAAAATACAGCTATGCAGGTAATTAGCTGAAACAAAACTGCTCTGCATTACTTGTTTATAATTTTGTTTTTCTTTCTCTGTGGGGAATCAGGGGCAGCAAAAGTTAATCTGCTGAACTGCACAATTGTAGATAAGTCTGAAAAAACAAGGCAGCAAACTGTCATCGTCAGAAATAAACAAAAACAGCTCGAAGTGTCTGGAAGGAGTGAGGCTAGGAAGTTACCTCATTGTTTAATTTATTAACTACAAGCTGAAGAAAAAATACCTTGCTTGACCCATTTTTCTGTCAAATTCATCTAAACCAGGTTAAGCTGGTCCCATGGAAATTATGAACACGTAATAGTTTTGGCCACAGAAATGTATCACGCTCACATTAAGTGACAGAAATGTTTTACAGATATATTTATATTGCTTTTTTGTCGTAAACACGGCAGTTTTCAACAGTACAGTACAGGCTCTTTCAGATACCGGGTGTAAATCAGGTTGTTATTCTCGAAACACGTCGCCCTCGTGTTACAGAGATTGTGCGCGCTCGCGTGCGCGTTCTGGGGGACCTGCTCTGACAAGCGCAAAGCTGTGACTGGGTATTACTTTCAATCTACTTATAAACCTTATTACAAACATTTAAACATCATTTTTTTACAAACAACCGCTAAGACAGCTGCTCGCACGCTAGTCTGGTGTTTTCGATTAGGCTAAATCACTGCATGAAAGAATTTGATCACCCTAATCAGCAAAACTTGATATCACTGTCATATCAGTGTGACTGATGACTGATATCTGTCAGACACAAAAAAAGTTAATTGTGTGTGTATGTATACACGCACACACATTTTGTTTTGTTATATTATATTATATTATATTATATTATATTATATTATATTATATTATACTATTCACCTAGTTGTTTTTTTTTCTTCCTTAAAACGAGTAATGATACATTTCAGGGTGTCAGTGAGGTTGTTTTTTTTAAATCAGCTTTGCATTCTTTCCCATTGTGAGCTAATGGCCTCTTTCACGTATGTGATCAATGCCTCTCACTTTATCACTGTGAAGAGTAAATGCTTGATCAGGGGGTTTTAGCCAGCTATCTTTGCAAAACAGCAGTTGTGATAAGAAATATAGGAACCATTCAAAGATGTTGACAATATTCTATGAAGTCACTTGAGGACGTAAAGTCAAATGTTTACTGACAAAGTTCATTTCTTTACATCATAATCCTCCGATTACTTGAAGTCTACGTGATGAAGTACAGTCATTTGAGAACTCCAAGCTCTAAGCTGAAAAAGAGCACATCAAACGACCCAAGAGGAACAAAAACAACTGCTCACCAAGTTACATAAGCTCCAATCAGCTCACACTTGTTTTTCACTTTAACACGTCCTCTGCGATTTCAGTTCCTTTTTTCAAACAGCCTTGAGAAATTCATGACTTTGCCATTTTACATTCATAACTATCGAGCCAATCTTTTTTTAAAGGACTTCAAATGAAATTGAAAGCAAATGCTTATTAACATATCTTTGCTCAGGTGGGATTTAAGGGAATTTCTCTCACTGGGTATTACAGTGAGTTTCACATTTCAATGCTGATAATTGTTTTATTTTGATATATAAATCAATAGCAAATCATCTCAAATCTACAAGCACTGTGAGTCTAAACAGATACTTAAATTGTAATTTCAGCACAAATACTAATTTTACAATAATGTTTAAAGTTTTAGGGGCAGTGTGATTTTGGAAAATATTTGTATTCAGTATGAGTTAAATTGATTAAAATTTACAACAAAAAGCATATTCGCTGCACAAAACATGTGCCAGAGTAGTTAGTGGTTCATTCTGCTGTGGTGACCCCTGAGCTAAGCTGAAAGAAATTTAATGAATAAACACAAAAAAATTGCAATGTTACATAAACTAATTCAAACAATTGCTTTTTTTTTTACTTCATTAAACAATCCTGGCGAAAAATGGTTTCCACAAAAATATTAAGCAGAACTGACACTAAAAACAAAACAAACAAACAAAAAACTTTTAAATTGAAATTAATCATATTCCCCAATACAGGTTGTACTGTATTTTTCATAAACCTTGGTGATCATAAGAGGGGAGACAATCCTACTGGCCCTAAACTTTTGAACACTGCTGAAATATATTTGTTAAGAGTATTTAAGTACAGTATATGTCTACAGAAGGATCAATATATGAGTTTGAACATGAATGTTGTGATCAGCACACAAATGATGTTTAAATCTCTCCTCACAGAGTCACCACCTGAAAAATAAGAACCACAGACAGCAGATCAATAATCTGTGAGTAAACATCTGTGAATAATGGTATACCATTCCACTACAGGTCTCAACATGCACACCGTAATTTATTTTTTATTTTTATTTTTTAGGTGTGGAAAAGTTTGAAATGCAGCGGTAGTAGTATTCTGTTAGCAAATCCTGCATCCCGAATTTAGTTGAATATACATTCTGCATGTTTTCCTCGCAACAAATTAAACAAACAAATAAATTAGCATTGAGAAAACAGCCGTTAAGAAAGCATGAATTCATTGTGATGTGGATTTTTGCACAAGCTCTGTTATTCGCCACTTCTGCATGTCCATCTCATGGCAATTTTTGGTAACTTTTTGATTTAGTGGCTAATTTGAACGAAATCATCCTTATTCTCATTCAAACAATTTAGTATGATTTGCTCATCCCCCAATGATGGTTGGGTTTAGGGGTGGGCTTTGGTGATACTCCTCCTTTTAAAAATTGAACATTTTCATATACGACTGAATTTGTACGAATTAGCCACTAAACTGACAAAACAGAAAAATACTTTCCCTTGTGAGATCAGGCTGCCATGTCATGTTTATTTCTATAGAACTTTATAGAGTAGATTCTTTTATTGTAAGCAGCATTACAAGACTGAGCATGATAAATCAGTGTTGCTTCCAGTTTGAATTGCACTGCAACTGTCTAAAAAGCAGCTTTAGAGTGTAGTGATGGCTGCTTTCGTACTGCTTCATGAAACTTTGAACCTGTTACAAATCTTTTGTTTCAAATCAATGATTCGGAGAATGCATCACATCAGCAAGCTCACATGATTTCTGTAAACGGGGCTTCATAATATCATAACTGTTTCGAAACATTTAAAAACTTAAATGGTGCTTTACATGATAAAATACCATATTCTATTTCATCATATTATTTTATTCTATGTACTGTCATAAAATCCACTCGAACGGGTCACTCAGATCGCCACCATGTGGCAAATCACAAAACAGGTTTCACTTGTACTTACCTGATCTCAGATAAGTTTTGCTAGCTTGTTGGAATAATATTAGCTAATAGTCTTTCGTGGGCCTGTTTAGCAGAGCCCACCATGGAACAAACAATATTTAAGCCTTGAAAATGTATGAAAGCAGGGATATTTTGCAGACACATACATATTATAGGATAAGCTATAGGTTAAACTTTTAATATAAAGTTTGCAATATGTTTAAAAATACTATTTTAAATGTATGATTTTGTTGCATTACATGATTATGACCAGAAGGTGTGCCTAGCATATGGAGTTTTGGTCACCGGTTAAAGCCTCGGCTGGGTCAGTTGGCATTTCTGTGCGGAGTTTGCACGTTTTCCCCTTGTTTGTGTGGGTTTCCTCCTGGTGCTCCGGTTTCCCCACTAATCCAAAGACTTTTGCTATAGGTGAATTAAATAAGCTAAATTAGCTGTAGTGTATTTGTGTAAATGCAAGAGTGTATGGGTGTTTCTCAGTGTTCGGTTGTGGCTGGAAGGACCTCTGCTGCGTAAAATATATGCTGGATAAGTTATCGGTTTATTCCACTGTGTCGACCACTGAATAATAACAGGACTAACCTGAAAAGAAAATGAATGAATGTTTTATATATATTTTTTCCCCATTACTACAACAGTGTAAGTTTTTACTTGCAGATATCTGACCTTGACAGACTTACAGTCACCACAGACCAATGGTTGTTTGGAAAGTTATGTATCTGCTGCAAAGTGTTTCCAGGACTACAGATTTTTTATCTACACAATTGGAAAATACAGTTGGACAAAAAATAGGAAGTTGCAGGTTGTGTTTTTTGAGGCTACTTTCATAACTTGTCATGATCTGTAAATGTTTCTTTCTCAGAAATGCCTAATAAAAACGTAATAGGTTCTTAATGTTGATCCTGGAATGCATATTTGACAACCCATAGTGTGTCACATATAAAATGAGCAGACCATTCATTACGCCCACATCTTAGAATGGTATATGAGGTGTTGTTTGGCGTACTGTACATCATTATTTTAACACATATACTGTATCTAGTACACTAATCTAGTAGTCACAAAATGTCAGAAAAGATATGGTAAACATTTCTCTTTGTGGGAATAAAAGTTGACTCTAATTGGAAAAGGGGGAGTAATTGGGCTACTTTTCAATCCTTTTGGAAGAGTTTTGAGCTGGATAGTTTTCTTGGATCTGGCAACCCTGCTTCCAAAGCAAACTTTTAGGCAAAATTTGCCCAACATGTTCAAACTGCTAGAATTAACTCTAAGCTAATTTTATTTTTATTTTTTATGAACTCTTAGCTATTACATTTCTCTCAAATTCTTAAAAAGTGATTCTTTTTTTTGATTCACCGTTCAACTTTGATTCAGCTTATTTGAAACATATTGAGGCCTTATAGCTGTAGCTCACCTGATCGAGGTTTGATGATAAAAGTGGTGTCCATTCCACCAAGGATGTGGTGTGAGACATGACAGTGCAGAAGCCATGTTCCATTGACCTCTGCCACCATCTCTAATGTCTGAAATGACCCCGGAATCAGGTCATACACATCAGTACGGTGAGTATGATCTGTCTGGAAAAAGCAGTTTGAGCCATTCAGTTGGTTTAGTGTCTTTCATTGTGTATTTTTGTGAACATAATCAATGCTCATTGTTTCACCTTGTAGGTGAAGGTCTCAGCGTGAAAATGGACGGTGTGAATATCTGCTTCATTACCCATCCCAAACAAGTACCAGACCACTCTTTCCCCTACCACCATTTCCAGTCCCCGAAGGTTTGCATAGACTTTTCCATTTATCCCTGACAGAAAACAGCAATGTTTGGTGTTATGAAAATAGTTATCTATCTTAAAATCTGCTTTTCTACAACTGTGCTCTGATATGGAATAGAAAATAATACATCTCCCTCCATTTATTCATCATCAAACAATGCCTCCTAGTGGTCACAAATTGACATTTCTTTGCCTGTTACAGCAGAATGGATAGTTATTATAGATAACTATTGAAACCTCTCACCATACATCTTGTTGCTTTTCTGAAACTCGTCATCTCTTAGAAGAGGTTCTGAGCTGTTGTAGTAGGATTCAATGTTTTCTTCCAGGTACCAGGATTTGTTCTCGTCAAACACCATGAAAAGGAGAGCAAATTCTCTGTCCACATCAGTTCTCTGTCTATCCTGGTTCAGTGTTCCCTTCCTGCAGATCATTAATGGCCCAATCAGACCACTGGCTGTATCCTAAAAAGAAATCAATTAATAACAAGTGTAGTTGTTGTTCAGAGTAAATACTATTTTAATTTCATAGTGCATAGTATTATTATTATTATTAATAGTATAAGTAGTAGTAGAATACCAAAATAGTAGTAAATCAGGGGTATCCACACTTGGTCCTGGAGGGCCGGTGTACTGGAGAGTTTACCTCCAACCGTAATCAAACACACCTAAACCAGCTAATCAAGCTCTTATTAGATATAAATGAATAATTGACAATAGTATTGTCTGTGCATCATATATGATTATAATAATTTTATAAAAAATACTAATAACATTTATTATTATTATTATTAGTAGTAGTAGTAGCAGTAGTAGTAGTAGTAGTAGTAGTATTAATGGTATAAGTAGTAGTAGAATACCAAAATAATAGTAGTAAATGAATAAATGACAGTAGTATTGTAATTGCATCATATTTGATTATAATAATATTTATAAAAAATAATAATAACAATTTATTATTATTATTATTATTATTATTATTAATTATTATTACTAATGATAATTATTATTATTATTATATTATTATTTTATTATTAGCACACAAACCAACAAAAGCCAAAAACTAAAGTATAGCAATATTATTGATATAAAATTATTATTGATATTTAGAGGTAATATCTTTTTCTTTCTTTAAAATACAATTTAAACATTTATATTTTTTAAAGTTACAATATTAATATATTAAAACTGTTTAAATGTAATACATTTTTCTTTAATAAATTATTATTAATAATTATTATTTCTATTATTAAAATTATTATAACAATTATTATTTTATTTTAAATATCTGACTAAAAGTGGCATAAATCGTAATTATTAATAATATTATTAATTTAAATTAAATTGTATTATTATGATTATTATTATCCACTGTAAGAAATTAAATCTCTTTAGTTTCCAATACTAAGAGCTTTACCTTAACAAAGTCCACAGCTGAGCAGTAGGCAAAAGCAATGCAGTTTGGATCAGACACGCCTGGACCGGATTTCTCCGGAATGATCCACTGGTACTGAGTCATATTACCTGCAGTAAACAGTTTCATTTGTGTTTGCTAGAAAACAACATTCTATCTCACATAGTGAGGAAAACCTAGTAAATGTTTTACTAAAAGACAGATTAAGGTTTTAAAAAAGCCTCATTATTAATCCCTGAAATAACTTTTTTGTACATTTCACAGGTGGTGCTTTACAAATGGTGGATGTTTCTTCTTCCTCTACCTGGCATGACGGCCTCAGGTTTTGAAGTAAAAGATCTGACTCCATGTGCTTGTATCGAGTAAGCATGACTAGCTTTATTCATGAACGTGATCAACAAAACCTGGCCAACTTCAGCTCTGATCATAGGCCCTATAAAATACACACAGGTTATCATTTGTGCATTCAAATGAAGAAAATATTGTAAATTATTATAACTGAGTCACCTAAAATCTCCAAGTGTGTCTCTTGAGGCTCTCTTTCTATTCTTGTCCTGAAGGTGGCGTCGGTGTATTCTCGATAAACTACTTTTTTATACTTGGAGCCCAGTTTGTTTCCTCCTGTTCCTACAAATAGGCTGCCAGGACTGAGACAAAAATGTGGTTTCAGAAGCCATTCAAACACTGCAATACCAACAAACGCTGTAGCACATGGACCTGCCTTTCATCCTCCGTTGTGTTGAAGTTCTGCAGTTCCCATGTGCGATCAGGCGAATAGTCCCACTCCAGCTCTTCAGCACTGATGAAATACTCCACTGTCTCAGATGGTGAGACTGAGGGCTCTTCATATCTTGGTCCTGTCACTTCATACAGTTGTCTCATCCCACTATCATAGTGATCCCACACTAGACAGCTCAGCTCAAATACACCTGCAGTCACAGAAAAGACACACTAGCTTATCATGTAGCAGGTTAGGAATTATATTTTGATTTATTGATTGATTGATCCATTCATTTATTGATTCATCCATTTATTAATTTATTGATTGAAAGAAGCGTTACATTTATTAAAATGGCTAAAATATTTAAAAATTAGTTTGGTTTTGTGATGGTTAAGTTGAATCATTTTTCCAGTCATTACTGTCACATGATCCTTCAGAAATCATTATTATTATCATGAGTTATTATTTGTGCTCACTTATTTATTTATTTATTTTTTGTTATCAGTAATTTTACATGTATTATTTATTATCTTCCATTTTTTTATTAAATATGTATTTTATTTATTTTACTTTTTTATAATAATTTTCACTAAAGGACTAGAGCATACTGAAATATGCATCCGCTGCGTAAAACATGTGCTGGATAAGTTGGCAGTTCATTATGCTGTGGCGATCCCAGATTAATAAAGGTACTAAGCCAAAAAGAAAATGAATGAATGAATATAAGTAATACAGAAATAAATTGGAAAATAAATAAAAAACATTATTTTAAACACATTTTCTTTTAAATTATATAAAAAATTTTAATGTTTTATTTTTTGTTAATTTGGCCTTGGTGAACATAAAATACATTTTTGTTGTACTTTTAAACTTTTATATAAAACCGATCACAACAAGAACCTTCTCTCAAATACATTAAATATGTATTTAGTAAAAATAAAACAAAGAAAAGTAAAGAATGGAAGTGTAAAGCGACATTGATTGGCCATTTATTTATTTGTCAGCATTTTTATTAGTTTGAAATATAAAAAAATTGAATATGACCCCTTATTCTTTTTTATACAGCAGTTCTGTCTGGTTCTCATATCTGATTGGCTTATAGCCGTGTGATTTTCTGCAATATGAGGACTCATACAGCCTATTCACTCTTGTGTATTACTCCACCCACATGGAATGAAAGCAAATCAATAGACTCACTACAGTTTGACGAATATTGCAGCCGTTGGACAACATCATATACTTATTAGGCAAGATTGTAGTTGTTAAGATGGTTACAGAGACCACATAATACATCCTTAAGGGAAGAAAAACGCAGCGCAAAATTTCAAATAACAGCTGATCAAATCATTATAAAACTGGTAAGTGACAGTTGTGGTAAGTTGATCTCTCTCTTTTGTATGCTGTAGTGCTGTATTTATACCATAGTAATCTGGTAGCATTTGCTTTGCTTTGCCTTTGTCAGGTTAATCATTGTGATCTCGCGATTGCAACTGAGAAATACTGGGAAATCTCTGTAGATTGATGGCATTTCATGCCGTTCAGCTTTATCTTAATCTTAATCTTAAAATTTCAGCAAAATAACTGTTTTTGTCATCACTTTAGACATTACGCTAGAGAATCATTCAAACACTAGCTCTAAAATGACGTTGGTGACATAGCAACGGTTTCTGCTGTACTGATGTCAACTGCAGATGTGAATGAATGGCTGAAAAAAGTAGGTTCTCATACAAAAAAAATTTTAGATACTCTGTGTTTGATTTTCTTTTTTATATACATGATTATGCTGTCGAACTGTTGTGTAAACGCAATATCACATGAGTAGCACTGCAATATGGCTGTATATCGTCACTGGTGGGGCACACATGCCACCAGTGCTAATATACGGCCCTACCACACTGCTAATCGTGTGATATTGCTCATATATACAGTGTTTAATAAGTACAGCCAGAATCATTTTATTTTCACAAAGTTATCTGAAACATTAAAATAGACACTCTTTTGCAGTAAATTATTTACAATGTATTTAAAATCACTTTACATTTTAGTGCAAACACCAAACCAATGTCTTGCCATTTGCATTAATTTATGCAATTTTCAGGAATAGCATGGAATGGGAACTTATGGAACTGATACTGACCACTGACATCTGGTTGCATGAAAACAGTGACTGCAGTGTGTGGAAACAGGCTCAGAGTGTCATGTGTTGTGCCCTGTTTCTCGAAGGTGTTGCCTTGGAAGTAAATGCCATGAATGTCCATCTCTGTGCCAAGTCCTAAAAGATGCCATCTGACCCTGGACCCCTTATTCATCTCAAGGCCAGGTAGGTTCCCATACATGAAGCCATTCACAGCTGCATTACACAAAAAAAAGGGTTTAGATTGGTCTAAATTCAAATGACTTTAAATTCACATTTCATCCCTGATAAACTTTCTTTAAAGCCAAAAATATGCTTCATTTGTCTGTTTGTTGCTATTCCCGTGGGAGAACTAAGTATTTTGCACATGTGCCTCCAATAGATGCATTTGGGCTGTTGAATTTAACAAGTGCTCGAAGAGGAAATTTTAAAATGGCAATTAAAAAATAATAAAAGATGAATGTGTGTGCAGGGAATTAAAATGGAATTTGCACACACAGAGCACAGTGCAATAAAGTCAGCCAAATTGCCAACAAACTTTCATGCAGAATGTGAAATGACTCATGATTCATGCCTGCACGCAAGGTGGCACAGACCACAACAGTATATTTTTTTGGAAATCTGCTAACTACAGAATTCATTCTGCTCTTTTTCCCTTTCATGTGAAAAAGTTTGGACATCTTATAACATTATACATTTTCGACATATAATATCTGATCTTTGGCAGTTCTTAATATTTAAAAAATAAAACCTTAGATGATAACAACACATAATATTAACAAAAAATTAGTCAGGCACTGCTAATCAAATGGCTCAACTGGGGAGAGGGGTCTGGATGCAGACCTAGTGCATTGCAATCCGAGCTGCATCCAATGCTTTTTAATGGGCTCACCCAACCCCACCCCTCACAGTGACGTCACTCGCTCCATTTGAGTACATTGTGTCTGACATTGCAGCGCTGAGTGATGCAATCTCAGCTTGCATCATAAAAGCTGCATCCAGATACTATTGGAACTGGGTGACATTCTTTTCCTCTTCATATGTACCAGACACCTTCCTTTACCCCATATTTCTTGAAAACATTGTGCAATTATTAGTGTTTTCTGCATATATAAACTTATTATCCCAAACATAGAAAAAAATCAAGGGGCTGCAATAGTCCAGTCAAAGTCCAGACCTCATTCTGACTGAAATGCTGTGGTGAGAGCTGTGCTAAAAAACTCCAAAACTCCTCCGGAATAATCTTAGATACTTGATCTGAGTAATTCACCTAATAGAGGATCTGCAGGCATCTGAATCTGTCCGAAGTTTGTCACTCTTTTTTGTTAATTAAATCTTACAAATCTTAACCTATCTTACAAATTTTAGGACCTGTCTAGGACCATAACATTTCTTATTATGTACTGAAACCGCAAGCTACAGAATTCTATTAAGGTGTTCTAACTTTTATACCATGACTGTATGTATCTCGTCACTTTTAATATTCTTTCTTCTCAGACTTCAAACATTACAAATACTTGACACCGGTTTCCAAACCTGCTTTCTGTGCTACAGCTCCATTAGATTTTAAAGCTCAAATCTAACTGGGCAGCCCATTTCATCATTGGGCAAAAGGGGAAAATCAACACACTGGTCATAAAAAGTAAAAACCTTGCTTGGTAATATTGCGATTGATCGACCCTGTTGTGGAAAACTTCATAGGGATTTATGAAGCATCTGACATTTGAGTCATTTAATGAGAGGGGTCTGGATGCAGACCTGGTGCAGTGCAATCTGAGCTGCACCCAATGCTTTTTAATGGGCTCACCTAACCCTACCCCTAACTCTACCCCTCACAGTGATGTCACTTTCTCCATTTGAGTGCATTGTGTCTGACATCGAGTGATGCAATCTCAGCTTGCATCATAAAGGCTGCATCCAGATACTATAGCATTTAATCATGCTCTGCTTAAAAAGTCTTTATCCTCAGATGTCATGGCTCAAGGCCACTTATGGACTGCAGGCTGAATATCTAATTCACACAAAATACAAAATGTTTGCAACTGATATGAATTCAGGCTTCCTATTAGACATATTCAATGTTTGCGTTTTTAGCATTTTGCTTGGAAGAAAGTATATTGAAGAAAGTAAATGTGTTTAAATCTGTAATAATGTTTTTGATCAGCTGGATTTACAAAAAGTTTGTATAGCTTATGGCATCCTTTAAAACTCATCCAAGAGATTTACTCTCCAATTGTTTATTTTACGGACATTGGTGTTGCATTTTCACACCCCTAATCGTCATACTAAAAAACTTTGATCTGTTGGCATACATGACCTCTAGTGGTCTTTGGCTAGTGAATGCTGCACTGGAGTCCACAACCTTTGGTGTAAGTCTGAAGGTCTGATTAATGAGACTGTGATGTAAGGGTCATCAGTTTCTTAAACCCACAAAAGTTTTTCAAATTTAGATATTTAAAAAATATATATATATATATATATATATATATGTACATTTATACTTTACTATACTTTGTATTATATTATCTTTGCATTCATTTATAAAAAAATAGTAAACCCTTTTGCGAGTGTTTTAATGCAGTGTCTGTCGGTGGAGCAGTAAATTTAACATTGTTCTCTCTCCTGGCTGCCGTTATTAGTTTCATGCAATTTTCCCCTTTTCTGAAAGTCATTAACACTATCGTGGAGCTTTTCTTTTGTTATTTGAGCTAACTGAATTAAAACAATTATTTGTGGTACTCTCCTATCCCCAGGGCTGAAACGTGAAATGTGAAAAGGGTCTATGGTGTGTGTAAATACCATGCATTTTATTGCTCTCCTGAAAGTCCAGATTTTCTGGGTCTGACTCATTGGTGCCAAAGGTTTCAATGTTCTGATCCAAGTACCAGCTGAGGTTTTCATTGAACACAGTAAAAAGCAGGAAAAACTCATGATCCACCTCTTTCTGTTGGAAAATCAAATCACATATGAAAATAAATATTTAGCTTTATTTGCATATGTTAATATCACCATTCAATGGCTAATGTAGCAGCTAGTTTTAAATATTTGCCTCATTTTACCTGAGTGCCACTGGATGTCAGCGCATCTTTCTTACACACCAGCAGGGGGCCTGCGAGGCCAGAGTTAGTGTCTCTGACTGCATCACTGGAGGAAAAGTACAGGTAGGAAATACAGGGAGGGTCACTTTCAGACGGTCCTTCCCTCAACTTCCACATGTAGGTAAACGTTTCACCTGGCTGAACTTCATATCCTTTTTTCTTTATACCTACAACATTAGAAGACATGTATTACTCGGGAAAAACAAAAACAAAAAAGACTATTGACTGAGTTTGCATGTGTTGAGCTCCTGTGTTCACTATGAAATGGGCATACTTTGAAACACTGCAGAGAAGATGCTCAAGGCTTTCCACTGTAGACAAATATAGCCCAAACAGATATGGCTAATGTGAAATTTTAAACGGTGATGCCAATGATGTCAATTTGAGTCTGTGCGGTAGTAATCGTGGAGGATGAACACTAAAACGAAGTCACTCTCAGTTTTCATAGCATTATTAGACATATGTAAGCATAAATATATAGAAGCAGCTTTATAACTCAGAATTCTAACTTTATTACTTAACATTCTGACTTTATAACTCTAAATTGTGACTTTAAAACTCGGAATTCTGACTTTATTACTCTGAATTCTGACATTATAACTCTGAATTCTGACTTTATTACTCTGAATTCCGACTTTATTGCTTTTAATTGAATGAATTCCGACTTTAAAACTCTAAATTCTGACTTACTCTGAATTGCGACTTTATATCTTGGAATTCTGTATTTATAACTTGTAATTCTGACCTCATTACTTTAAATTACGACTTTATTACTTGGAGTTCTGATTTATCAACTCGAAATTCTGACTTCATCCCAGATAGCAGTCAGTAATCGGCTGCCCTCCGGCACCTCCGGCTCCGACTCGGCATCGGCGAGTGTTATCCGGGCGCACATGCGGTTGTGATGCGGCTGTAAAGCACTGGCCCGATTCCGGTCAACCATATCCGGCCCGAGTCTGTCTGTAGAGTCCTGGCGGCTTCTGGCAAGGACTCGGCTGATGGCAACCGATTAAGTTCTTATTTTATCTAGTAATCTGTTAGCTCCACGTTTAATGATAATTTGAGAAAATATTCATGGTACGATAGCAAAAAAAAAAAAGAATATTTAGTGTGGATGGTCGCAATGTTTAGACGCAAACAAAACAATATTATTTATAAATAGATTATACATGTCATCTAGAGAAAAACTATGTAAAATTTGCTTATTTTTGAGATAGCACGCTCCTGTGCTGACTGTTTTTTTTTTAAAAGCAGAAGTTGGTTTCATAATAAACACATGCGTGACTAAACCAATGACTGTAAAAAATATGGACGACGCGACAGCCCTTTTTCCCATTGAACGCCTTGAGGGCAAAACGCCTGCTTGACGGGCACAAACTGTCGCAAAAGACTGCTGAAATTGGAGCCAGACATGCGCAGAAGGACTGTCTGATGGAGCCAGAGGAGGAGCCGCGAAAATGAGCAGAGTCGAGCTTCCAATCAAACGCTTTATGTAAAATCAACTACGCCCCCCGAACTTCTCAGCATGCGTTTGCTGTCATATCAACACAAATGGATGTAATAACGTTAACAAATATGAGGGTTTTATATATTCAATCGCGCCAGCTCCAGGCCGCAGCGCACAACTTACTCGCGGCGTCGCGGGCTGATTCCGGCTCGCATGCGGCAGCGCCTGCTCGCTCGGCCGCCGCATCTGGCTCGATTGACTCGGACTGGAATCGGGCAGTGAGTCCAGGCATCCGGAGTAGGTCCAGCAGAGGTAACATTAGTCAGTCTGAGCTCTAAGAGATAAGTCTCCGGCAGGCGAGAATCTAGCCGGAACTGTGTTTTGCTATCTGGGTGGTTAGGCGTGTATCAGCAAACTAATAAAGCCCGAAAAAAGCCCTGAACTTAGCGAATAAACAGTGTTCCACCAGGATCATGTATGTCAGAAACTATAGTTTACTGCTGAACTCATTTTGTCATGGTAAAATAACACAGAAATCGAATAATAACATTTCAGTCTACTTCAGTCTCCTGCTGAAGCTCAGACGCCGCGCTTTGAGAAACTGTAAATCACAGCTGTCAATCACGATGACACGCCCAGCATTAAATTACTGCTAAAAACAAACTGTTTACAAAAATGAAGATCTGCACCTATTTCAGCACAATAACCAGTGCCTTAATCGACCAGAACTATCTTTCGGGACATTTTATTGCAAGTGTAATATTTTTTTTTATTTGGGCTCAAGTCTCCTTCATTAACACGGAGGAGGCGGGCTTTATGACTTGTACTGCAGCCAGCCCCCAGGGGGCGATCTAACGGCCGAAACCTTCACTCAAACGTAGGCTTGCAGCACACTTGGACTAAACTCATGATCCAAACTCCAATCCAGACGGTGGCGGGCTCCAAAAAGCTGGTTGTCAACCACCATGGCACGAAGATCACAAGAAGAAAAAGTTTGGATTTTCAAAGATTTTACGTGGATTCCGGTCAGAAAGGTAAGCTTTTTACTGCTTGTGTACTGTATAATTAGCTAATTTAGAGCTTAAAACATTTCCACGGTGTTTGGTTGTAACAGCGTTTAGTAATTTAAAACAGTTTGATACGAAATGTATCTTGCTTTAAGAAACACGACTGGAGCTAATGTATGCTAACGCTAACAGTTACAAACACGTCTGAAAGTTCCTTTTCCTTTTACACAATGTTAGATTGTAACGTGTGTAGTAACTGAAAACTATTTTAATTATTTTAAAGAAACATGAAACGAATTTGTGTGTATGCTAACTTTGCGTTAAAGAAAGTTTCTTTAGACGAATCCATTAACTAACATGGCAAAACGTGTTTTTTTCCTGATTTAACATTATAAAGTACCGTGGATGTTGAAAAAAATCATTGTACAGGCGTATACTTATCCAACAGTATTAATTCTGTGATTATGTGTAAATAAAAACTAATCGTTTTGGATTAATAAAATATTATTTTTTTTCTTGTTTATGCAGTTAGTCACGAAAAATGATCGAAACTCGACTGTTTACTATTCTCTTTAAATTATCCAAGAGAAATATATTAGTGTGCACTTTAATTCATATGTGTTAGCCTATGTGAATCAATTATATCTTTTGTTCAAGCTGTAATGGTCAGTTAATGTAAAACTGAACTTTTTTTTTGTTTGTTTTTTTATGTTATTGACAGTGATAAATTCTGATTTAAATGAATGGGTAACAATATTTGTTGGTTAAGTCTCATTGTTCTTGTTTAACAAAGGTTAGTGAGATCATTTTGCAGCACATCACGACCAAAGAAGTCAATGGCACACTCTTTTGAACGTGAATAGGCATGTTATAGTTGTGTGCTAAAAGTCCATTATAAGCTGTAAACTGCTGATACATTTTCAACATAGATTGAGCTTTTCAGACATTACATTACTAATTGCTTCACAAACAGCTGAAATGGTTTATTGTTATTGGCTATCATCATCAAACATTTTTCACAATGGTAGGTTAATCTTCATGGGTACAGAATAATGCATGTGCTTGACCATCTTACAAATCTATGTCTCAGATTCATAAGGCTGTCACTCTGCATGAATCTCTGAATAAATCTTGTGCAACCTTCTGTGTACTGATTATTTACACTATAGGTATTATATGCATTAATTAACTTTGATAGTATTTCAGGATTTGAAATTTTCTTTACGGGAGGTTTACAACAATGTGATGTTTTAATATAGATGCATATGAGGAAGCTCGACTCAAACATCCACACGCAACTGTGATTTCTGACTGGTAGACAGATGAGGATGAGGATCGCCTGTCATACATCTAAAGACAGAACAGGTTTGTTTGCAATTATTTTAAACACATACTGTCAACATTGTCATTGATCTATTACAACCTGTGAGTTTTGCCCTGGCACTATACTAAAGTGATGTTTTGTTTTGTAAATGTATCTGATCAAGGGACAGTATAGACACATCTATACCGTGATGAAGAAAAATTACTTGGAACAAAGAGGCTGGATAAAAGGCAGGTATGAAGATTTCAGAAATCAATGCAGCACCACAAGTACCATCACCATCAATGACTATGGCAGAAATCTTAAGACCACCATGAAGATGCACAGATACTGTACATTTCAGTACACCAGGCGTGTCCAAACTACGGATGGCCCGCGAGGCTTTTTATAAATATCAATAGAATCTGGCCCGCTATACAAAAATGAACGTAATTCAATAAATAACCACCGGGTGTCGCTATTACATGCATTCAATTAAGCAGCAGTTCTTGTTATGATCTATCTATCTATCTATCTATCTATCTATCTATCTATCTATCTATCTATCTATCTATCTATCTATCTATCTATCTGTCTGTCTGTCTGTCTGTCTGTCTGTCTACCTATCTATCTATCTATCTACACACAGTTGAAGTCTGAATTATTAGCCCCTCATTGATTTATTTCTTCTTTTTTAAATATTTCCCAAATGATGTTGGAGAAAGACTTATGTTTTATTTCGTCTAGAATAAAAAGCGGTTTAATTTTTTTTATGAACCGTTTTAAGGTCAAGATTATTAGCCCCTTAAGTCTTCAGAACAAACCCTTGTTATAAAATAACTTGCCTAATTACCTTAACTTGACTAGTTAACTTGATTAACCTAGTTAAGCCTTTAAATGTCACTTTAAGCTGTATAGAAGTGTCTTAAAAATATCTAGTCAAAAGTTATTTACTGTCATCATGGCAAAGATAAAATAAATCAGTTATTAGAAATTAGTTATTAAAACTATTAAGTTTAGAAATGTGTTGGAAAAAAATCTGTTAACAAGAAATTATGGGAAAAAATAAACAGGGGGCTACTATATTCGGGGTGTTAATAATTCTGATTGTAACTGTATTATACAGAATAATTTTGGTTTAAATACTAATATGCTTTCATTAATTTTCCTTCAGTTTAATATTTATCAGAGGTCGCCACAGAGGAATGAACCACCAACTATTATGCATATGTTTTATGCAATCAGCCACAACCCAAAACTTAGAAACCAAGAAATAATAAATTAGTTTCAAATGATAAATTAAATTTAAAATTTTCCAGAAATTGGGGAAAAAATAAACGGTGGCTAATAATTTAGGGGGGCTAACAATTCGGACTTCAACTGTATGTATATATATATATATATATATATATATATATATATATATATATATATATATATATATATAAATAAATATATATATATATATATATATAAATAAATATATATAAATATATATATAAATATATATATATATATATAAATATAAATATATATATATATATATATATAAATATATATATAAATATATATATATATATATAAATATATATATAAATATATATATATATATATATATATATATATATATATATATATATATATATATATATAAAAATATATATATATATATATATATATATAAATATATATATAAATATATATATACACACACGTGTCTGTGTGATGTATGTAAAATTTGGCCCGCGACAACGTTTGTTTTTTTGCATCTGGCCCTCGGCCCAAAAAGTTTGGACACTCCTGCAGTACACCTATGAACATTTACAGTCTTTGTTCTAGTGCAGTTTGAGATCAAGACAGAACTTATTGCATCTCGTGATGTCTTTGTAAGAATTGAAGACATCACTAAATTTGTTAAGGTTTAATGCAGCTAGAAAGTAAAGATCAACTAGATAATATCAGCAGTCTCTAACCCACTGTTGTATTTACTAAAGTTGTATGAGAATAAGCTACAGGTTGATTTATACTAATCTGTTATTTTTCTTTTTTAGCACGACTGACTGAAGTTTTAAAATCATGCAACGTCATAAAGCAGCAGCTGGGCCTGATTCTCACAAAACCAAAACAGACGTGATGAAATTCCAGATGTAAACACATTTGACCTTCCTTTGGCCAATTTGATTTGGAAAAGCTTGAAAATCAACTAAAGGAGCAGCCCGAACAAATGAAGAAACTGGTAAGTTCAAGCTCTTGCTAATTTCAAAGTGTTTTAAGTTTTTTTTTTTTTTTTTTTTTTTTTTTTTTTTGCTTCGTAGGTAGCCTACTTTTTTCCTAATTTTTTTCTTTTTTTTTACTTTAGTACTTGTTCACTACTAATTATCTGTTTATCTTTTAATCACAGATGGAGTGAGGACAAATGTCCATACCACACCACTGATAAAGAAGTGGAAAAATGCATTACAAGGTAGCTACAACTTGCCCCTGACAGGGATGGAGGAAGAAAGAAGAGAAAGCTAATGTGTCAAATGTCTACATCACTATTTTGTTTTATTTTTTAAACAACATTTTAAGTGTATTAGGATCTTCCCTGATACTTGAACAATTTGTTTCTTTCATTTGCATTTATATATATATATATATATATATATATATATATATATATATATATATATATATATATATATATACACAGTAGGTGAGAGTTCAAAGTGGCTATTAACGCCGCGGCTGGTACCGCCGCCGTTTGAAATAGGTGCCGCTCTGTTTTTAGTGTATGACCGCAGTTTGTGAATGAGCCGCCAGGGGGCGCAAAGGGACGGGATGCGAACGGACAGAAATAGATCATACAGCTACTGTGCTTGTAAATGATATTAAACAATAAGTCAAAGCATTATAATTCCTTCATTAATCATTTAAAATTTGTTAACACGCTTTATTGTAAACTTTTTAAGTGCAAAGAGGATTCGTTTTGGAAAATAGAATTGAAGAAGTAAAAGACAACTAAAATGAAAGCACAAACATTTAGTACAAATAAGTAGTCTTAAATAAATAAATAAATAAATAAATAAATAAATAAAGCAGCCTAAATATAGAAAGATGTTCAGTGTTTGCTATTTTGATAGGACTAAGACAAGACATTTTCATTTATGTTTTATTTCTGTTTTTATTTCCATTTTCGTTGTTGATTATATTTTACTATCCTATTTATGTCTCAACAATTGTACATAAACGAATAATAAACGAATAATGAAAATAAATGAATAATGAAAATAGGCCTAAATAAATTATTTATTTAAAGACATTGCCGTACAGTACGTGAAACACTGAGAAAAATAAATTGACCTACCTTAAGCAGATCACTAAAAGTATAATAAAATTATTTTTGCCGCAGGACATAAATTAAGTCTTGCAGGTTTATTTTTAATAATTTAGTTTCAGTTCTGTTCATTTTTTTTTTCAAAACGTCAATGTTCTCCTTTAAAGTAGCTATAACTGTTGTTTTGTTTTTTTGTTTTTTTTTTTACTTATGGCTCAGTATGTTTTGTATTTTAACTTCATATTCAGTCACCTTGCAAATGTGTGTGAAATATAATGCCGCATAACCGCGGAAAAAGAAGAAAAAACTGTCGAAGGTTAGAGCTAATTCATCAAAATAAGCTATATTAAAATACAACATTTATGTTAATACAGGCAGAGTGTGAACAAACTCAAGGCTAAGATATGCGCTTGCCTTTTAATGCATTTGCGGCCTTTAGGCTACAGGCAACTATGTATAATAATGTTTTTTTTTTCTTGTTTTTTTTTTTGTATGGTAAAGGACAATACACATTATGTTATTGATGTAAACTTAGGCTAAAACTTACCATTGATAAACGTGACCTACCTCAAGCAGATCACTTAAAGTATAAAAAAATAAAGTAGGCTATATATATATATTCTTAATAAACTTCACAGCCACAAATATAAAAACAACTTGTATTTAAACTGGGCGA
Source organism: Danio rerio (assembly GCF_052040795.2). NCBI lineage: Eukaryota > Metazoa > Chordata > Actinopteri > Cypriniformes > Danionidae > Danio > Danio rerio. The sequence continues at coordinate 28,062,403 of NC_141030.1, forward strand.
GGATTAGAAAGAATACGATGCTTGTTATATATAATTTAAATTTTGATTCCAATTTCTGCAAGCACATTTTTTCACTCGCTACTCTACCAGAAACTTCGCCGCCGGAGAGCACCTCAATAATGTAAACATTTGTTTAAAGATGGAGCGCAAGATGTGCCGAGTGGCAACATGTGAAGAACGATGGCAAAGCTAAGTGTGATTATTGTAATAAACTAAGTTATAAAGCAGAGTCCCGACCAACAGGACTAAGCATATGCGGTTGGCTCATTCTTCACGAATATAGAATTAAAATAATGGCGCGTTAGGTTCACTAAGCAGCGCATTCTCTCCGCCTCATCGTTTAACCAGCGGGACACGCTGCTGAAGCAGGAGAGACACTCCGTCATTCATAATCTTAGCTGATGTATCGGAGTCGAAAGAATATATCAAAGAGGAATTTTCTTTTAACAGTCCCGATATGTTTAATCTTTTTATTTTATTTTTTTTTCCGTGTCATTTCTCTTCAGCAAATTAGATATTTTTTAAAGCTGCTTGATTCTTTTAAAACCGAAAGCAGGGCCCATAGTGTTTTTCCATAAGATACTCCTTTATGAATGTTTTAATTTTTTTATTAAAGTTTTTAATGTGCTTTTTGATAGTTTTATTTTATTTCAAGCAGCATCTAAATGCGAATTTATCCTCAAAACTTGGCATGAGAGCGATGCAAGTCATGTGTGGCATAATTGCCTTTTTTCCCTGCGCGTGCGAGATCAATTTCTGATCTTTTTGCAACTAAAATGAAAGCATAAACATTCAGTACAAATAAGTAGTCTTAAATAAATAAATAAATAAATAAATAAATAAATAAATAAATAAATAAAGCAGTCTTTTAACCTAAATATAGAGAGATGTTCAGTGTTTGCTATTTTGACAGGACTAAGACAAGACATTTTCATTTATGTTTTTATTTCTGTTTTTACTTACATTTTCGTTGTTGATTATAGTTTACTATCTCATTTTATGTCTCAACAATTATAGATAATAATAAACGAATAATGAAAATTAATGAATAATGAAAATAGGCCTAGATATATTATTTATTTAAAGACATTGCCGACATTGAGCTTAAGTTGAATGCAGCTTCATCAAAAGCAGAAAAAAATAAAATAATTTGACCTATTTTAAACAGATTATAATAAAAATATTTTTGCCGCAGGACATAAATTAAGTCTAGCAGGTTTGTTTTTTTAATACTTTAGTTTCAGTTCAGTTTTTTTTTTTCAAAACGTCAATGTTCTCCTTTAAAGTAGCTATAACTGTTGTTTTGTTTAGTTTTTTTACTTAATGGCTCAGTATGTTTTGTATTTGAATTTGACGCGTCAGAAAAAAAAAACCGCTGAATCTCTGCAAATATTTGGTTAACTTATAAAACAAATGTATGGTTTAGTGATGTTAGTAATGCATAGAAAAATGCAAAGCAGAATTATTAAAGTTATTATTTCATTGATCTGAACATAACCATTTATAATATAATTACTAACCCGTCGTCTAAAATATTAAAATAATAAAATAGTCTATTATTTTATTCATGGCTAGAGCTTGATTAAATTGATTAACAAGCCATGTGCTTTTGTTTGTTTGTTCTCGGTACTGGGTATACGCAAAACATTTTCTAAAATGTCAAGCAGTATTTGTCTATAGAGCAGCATTTTGCTAATTATAATAGTCCTTTATATTTATATACATGTGTTTTTGCATATTCGTTATTTCAATTGATGCATTCGTTATTTAATGTTTGAATACTGAAATAAAAAGCCATCGTTTAAAAGGTTATTTCACCATCAAAATGTAGCCTGTTATATGTATCATTAACGTTTTATATAAAACTGCTGTGCAGTGTAAATGGGACCTTAATACAGTTTAAAGCGAAGTTGTCTGTAAGGATGATGGGCATGGCATGTCTATTGTTGTGGCTCGCGTTGTGAATATTAGAAAATAACTGTCGGGTGAAGGCTTTATGGTCGTGCGGAATTGTCTGCTGCTGTCATGGCTCAGCAGGCAACACCCTATTCAGCTAGGCTATGTTCGGTGTTTGTATGTACAAATTCGTTTTGGCGAATGCTAGAGCGTAATAGAGATATTTTAAATAACAAGTATAGTTCAGTCCAGAAGTTGCTGTGCATAGAAACATTCATTTTCATAAGGCCCCATTTGCGGTTTGGTTTTAAAACGCATAGGTTTTGCTACGGTTACGCCATCCGTCCTCGGGAGTTTTGGATTTTGTGTAACCATGTTTGTGGAAAACACTTGAGGGTGGAGACATACCCCTTCCCCCGTCTCATAACCAAAAGCTTGTCTTTCAGGTGTTAATGGGCATCGAGACCGAAGTCATGTCGCATTTCCACTGTCGGCCTATAGCTCGCAGCGCGTAACGCAAACCCAGCCCCCAGAACGTCCCCCGAGTGTTGGCATCGTGCATCCGTTAATAACTCGGTAGAAAATGTATTTTATAACATCCTCATTTAGACACAGTCAAACATTCAGCCCAAATGCACTGGAGAGACCTGAAACGTGTTCCCAAAAATGCTCTGTTTGCACGATTTGATTATTATCATCATATCCAAATACTTTATAAATAATATTCTTAACCTTCTCTGGTGTTTATTGTTTTTAGAAAATATCTAAAATCTTTTAAAAGAAAATATCTTGTAAAATAAAAGTTTGATTTGGCTTTAACGGTTTTATTTATGTATAGGCCTACCTAAACTGTTATAGCTTGCTTTTGCTTGTTTTATATTGGTTTATTTATTTAATGCGATTTTATTATATCCGATAATGTAATTCTTTAAATTATATTTCAATGTGGCTTAGGCTTATCAAGATATGACACTTGTTTTGAGTCTACAAAAGGTAATTTGTAAAGTGTTATGTCTTTCTGTTGTATTCATATGGTGTATTATCTGCAAAATAAATAACAAAAAGAAAGAAGCCGCTAGCAGCATCCACAGAGCTGTGAAGAGAGCGCTCTTTTGCTCGGTCTCTCACACACAACCTTTATGTCTGCTGTGTCTTTAATATGGTGTGTAGATTATTATGCGTTATTGAAACATCAAGGGGGACGCAGCAAAATCACTTATAAATTAAAATTGTATTATTCTATGCAACAGCCTTACATTTAAAACGGAAACATAAGGGCGATTTTAAGCAAAAAGACCTCAGCCTATAAGTCTAGATGTTTTCTTTTCCTTTTTATTTATTTGTTTGGCGCATGTGTGCGATAGGAAAACTATAGTGTAATTACGGCAAGCCATCTTTCCCAGACTCGGGGCAAATTCCTTTCACTCCGTCCCGAAGCCCCAGCTGGCCCTCCTGCCATCCACTGCGTAAAACATATGCTGGATAAGTTGACGGTTCATTCCGCTGTGGCGATCACAGACTAATAAAGGGACTAAACCGAAAAGAAAATGAATGAAGAATGAATGAATAAATTAATAATAATAAAATAAAAATAAGGTAATAATAAACACAAATGCCGCGTAAGCGGCCTTTTTTTTAGAGATGGTACATTTGAATTGCCTCTTCCCACTTCCCCCACCTCGAAATTGAAAGTTGCAAAGAGAACTCAATAGCAAAGATCATAGCCCATTAACACATCAACCCATAGTCCATTTACACATCAACACAGTGCAAGTTTAGCGGAAGAATGTCAAATCAGAATCACGCAGATGAAGCACACCAGCTACTACTATGAAACTATTAAAATTGTTTTGTCATAAATTTGCTTATTTGCAGCAGCTTTTTTCGCGCAACAGAAAAGCGGCGTTGGGAAGCCGTCAATGAATAAAAACAGGGTCAATAGTGAAAATCGGCTTTTCATTGTATCCCTATTACCTATATCAATGCATTGAAGGCCTTTTATGGTGTCATCTCGATAGAATAGCCTAAGTTATAAATAATTTAAAGAACAAAGTTATAAAAACTCACATTACATAAATAAACAATTAAAAATATGTTTAGGTTGTCTATTTAATTGCCCTCGTGATGATGGTGTGCTTTATCATTATGTGCGTTTTACTTATAACTAACCTGATTTAAACGATGGATCTGCGACAGAGAAACTAGGGGTTTTGGGGGACATGCATCACTATATCCTTTTTTTCCCCAAACTGTGCATAGTTCAGCTGCAAGTTACTGTACGTCTTTTTTTGGAAAAGCACCCCATGTCCGCTAGTGCCGCGCGCCTCTTTCTCTGGGCAAAAATGAGTTGATTTTTAAAATAATAAATATATAGATTAATTAAATTTTCAGCAAAAGAGACATTTATTTCATATTTCACTATGCATTTCATCTGATCTTTATAGCTTAATTAAACACATATTGTCAAAACCCACACATAGGCCTATTGTATGAAAATGAAAAGGGCATTTTTTGTTATTATTACACTACTATTTGTTATTTGTTGCCTAGGCTATTTTCACATTTGAGGTGCTTTATTGGCATGACAAGTAACTGTACATTCGTTTTGCCAAAGCAGTGCGCGTCTCACAAACAAGACAGTGCAAAAAGGGCAGTAGTGCAAACAAATATGAAAATAACATATAGGCTAATAAAAAAATGATTAATAAAAATAAAAATAGAATAAAAAATAAAAATATAATAATAAAAATAAAAATAGATTTTTGATAACATTAAACAGGATAAAGGTAATAATAGTAGCCTATTATCAAAAGTAAGTCCACATAAAGAGTTCCAGTATTTGTGTGTTGGAGACAGGAGCGGGTATTGTTGGGTGAACACACAGCAGCACACACACTCCCCCAGTAAGATGGGTTCTGTTCGACAGGGACTCAAAGTTGTTTTGTATGTGTTGGATTATCGGGTAGAATTTCTCCCGGATCTCGGAGTATTTAGTGCACTCGGGATATGCAGCTCCGTCTCAATCAGCTGCTGAGGGCACAGCCGCTTCTCCACCGGCAGCCATGTTTTTTTTTTTGTGCGGGCCGTCTTTACGGCTAGCTGATGTCCGCTGCCCGCTTCTAACATGTTAGAAAATACTGCAAATCAAGCTGTCGGTATCTCCCCGCGGTTGAAATTGTTCGTTATTCCGAAAAAAAGAAGAAGAAATATCAGCACGCAGTAGTTGCTTTCTAGATTATTTAGGCCTATATTCAGCTGTTTTAATCTTGCAATTCTGATAATTAGAGATAATGTCTGTTCAACTTGTCTGTCATTTATTTCTCATTTGCTACTTATTTTATTAATTTGTTGATGTTAATATACTACATAGTCTTGTATATGCATATCTAAAATCCTTTGGCATTCAAATTTGCTTTGAACTTGAAAGAGAGAAAGAATCGGATTTTACCTGTCAGAGCACATTGCATATGCTTTTTTTGAAATAACATTTATTTAACAAATATTTTAGCACATCGAAAGTAATTAAATTACCTGTCTTTTGATTAAAACCTTTATGCAAAAAGATTAGAAAAAAAAGGCAATATGCGACACATGACATGCATCGCTCTCATGCCACGTTTTGAGGATAAATTCGCTTTTAGGTGCTGCTTTGAATAAAATAAAACTATTAAAAAGCACATTAAAGAATACTCATAAAATAAAACCTTGATAGAGGAGTATCTTATGAAAAAACACCAATTGACGGGCTCTGCTTTCGGTTTTAAAAGAATCAAGCAGCTTTAAAAATATAATTTGCTGAAGAGAAATGACAGGGAAAAAAAGATTGAACATATCGGGACTGTCAAAATAACATTCCTCTTTGATATATTCTTTCGACTCCGACACATCAGCAAAGATTATGAACGACGGAGTGTCCTCCACTGCTTCAGTGGCGTGTCCCGCTGGTTATAAACGAGGAGGCGGAGAGAATGCGCTGCTTAGTTTCGGCTCGATATATTTAAATAAAAACTAACAACGAGCTGCTTATAACGCTCAAAAAGTTAAACTCAAATGCACAACCCTTGTTGGTTGCACCTGCAGGATGCACAATGAACCTAACGCGCCATAATTTTAATTCTATATTCGTGAAGAATGAGCCAACCGCATATGCTTAGTCAGTCCTGTTGGTCGGGACTCTGCTTTATAACTTATTAGTTTATTACAATAATCACACTTAGCTTTGCCATTGTTCTTCACATATAGCCACTCAATACATCTTGCGGTCCATCTTTAATGTTTAGATTATTGAAGGTGCTATTGACGTTTTGAGAAAAAAATTAATAGTACTGAAACTAAATTATTAAAAATAAACTTGCGGGACAAGGCAAGCACATATCTTAGCCGTTTGTTCACACTCTGCCTGTATTAACATAAATGCTGTATTTTAATATAGCTTATTTTGATTAATTAGCTTTAACTGACAGCCTTTTCTTCTTTTTCCGCGGTTATGCGGCATTATATTTCACACACATATGCAAGGTGACTGAATATGAAAATAAAATACAAAACATACTGAGCCATTAAGTAAAAAAACAAAACAAAACAACAGTTATACTTTAAAGCAGAACATTGACGTTTTGAAACAAAAAAACGGAACTGAAACTAAATTATTAAAAATAAACCTGCCAGACTTAATTTATGTAATATTTTCATTATTCATTTATTTTCATTATTCGTTTATTATTATGTACTATAATTGAAACATAAAATGAGATCGTAAATATAATCAACAACGAAAATGTAAATAAAAACGTAAATTAAAAATATAAATGAACATGTCTAGTCTTAGTTCTATCAAAATAGCAAACACTACATCTCTCTATATTTAGACTAAAAGACTGCTTTATTTATTTATTTATTTATTTATTTAAGACTAATTATTTGTACTGAATGTTTGTGCTTTCATTTTAGTTGTCTTTCATTTCTTCAATTCTATTTTCCAAAACGAATCCTCTTTGCACTTAATAAGTTTACAATAAACCAGGTAAAAAAAAAATTAAATGTAAGTTGAGGTGATCGCAAGTTCACAACTGTGAGGTGATGTGCTCTATCGGCAGGATAATCTATATTATTTTGCTGTTTTTCATATGCGCACGTTTAAGATTTGAGATTATAACATTGCCATGATAGTCAAAGAAATCAAAACATTATTTTCACCCCAACGCAATTTAATCGGGCACTGAAGGCTAATAACTTAATTCTTATATTAGCTTTTTGACTTCTCACCATGTATCTTTTCTACAGCATAGTATAGTGTAAGAGCATGTCTATTACCAGAAAAACTAAATTAAAATTATATTTTAATTGAACACATCACATCACATACAGTAAGCTACGCCTACAGAACAGTCTGTTTAGCATTGTGAAAAGGCAAAGCTGAATATCTGTGGTTAAAGTGCCACCCAGCGGTCAAATGCTGCTGGCGCATCAAGCACCGCCGTCGCCGCGGCATGAATGGCGGTACAAGGAACACATTGAAGTAGTAACATCTGTATATCTGTGTGTGTATGTGTGTGTGTATATATGTATGGTATGCATGCATGTATGTGTGTGCACCAAATTCTGAAGAAACATCTTGATACATTTTTAATAAACGTAATACAAATAAAATTATAAATATAAAATTGCACAAGACGTGTATATATATGAAATGTAAAATCATCTCACTCATGTCTTGCTGTTTTTGCAATTGATTTTGTTCAAGTTTATTTAAAAATTAAGTTTGACTATACTTCTGCAATTTTATATATATATATATATATATATATATATATATATATATATATATATATATATATATATATATATATATATATATGTATATGTTTATTATTATTTTAATGTTTTATTAAAAAATGTTTTATTAAAAAATGTTTCAAGATGTTTCTTCAGAATTCTGCAGTACTTTTTACAAGTTTGACTTTAATATTTTACGGATTGTCATTGGTATTTTTAAGATGTTTCTTGCTATATCTTAAATTGGTTTCTATATTTAGGTTTATATAAAATTTAGCTGTTTGTACAAATTTTTAATTCAAGTCTATTGGGAAAACAGGGTTGTTTTAAAAACATCAACAACGTGTAATTTTTAGATATTTTGTTTAAATCTTTCTGTGTGTCTTTATTGTTGTTTTTATATTGATATTCTTGTGCACTACAAAATTATTTATAAAATTTTAGTACTATTTTTTTTTTTCTTGCAATCAATAAACGTTTAACATTTATTTATTTTGTCATTTGTCTGATTATTTTCGTTACAGAATATGTATGCAGTTTGCACTTTATTCAAAGGTTAAACGCAGTGCTTACACTTTGTGTTTACATTATAGCCTATGTTTGCTGTTATATAAATTCAAATGGTTGTAATACCATATATCAAGTACCAATGTAATACCAAAAGGTTTTATAAGGTGTATAAATACGGAGTCGCGCCAGCTCCGGGCCGCAGCGCACATTACCCTCACGCCGATTCCGGCACGGATGCGCAGCGTCGGCTCGCTTACGGCCGCCGCATCTGGCCCGCTTGATTCGGGCCGGAATCGGGCAGTGAGTCCACAGGCATCCGGCCCGAGTCCGGCAGCCGGAGTTGGGCCGAGGGGTAAGTCTCCGGCAGGCGACAATCTAGCCGGAACTGGCCCGGGTGTATTTTGCTATCTGGGCATATCTCTGAATTCTGACTTTATTACTCTGAATTCTGACTTTATTGCTCTAAATTGTGACCATAACTCTGAATTCTTACTTTTAAACTCAGATATCTGACTTTATTACTCGGAATTGCGACTATAACTTGTAATTCTGATTTTTCAACTCAGAATTCTGACTTTATAACTCTGAATTCTGATTTATTACTCTGAAATATGACCATAATTTTAAATTCTGACATTTTAAATCTGAAATCGGACATTGTCTTAAAATTGACTTTAAAACTCGCAATTCTGACTATATATTTCGGAATTGTGACTTTATTACTCGGAATTCTAACTTTATAACTCAAATTTCAGACTACACTACTCTGAATTGCGATGTTATAACTCAGAATTCTGACTTTATTACTCTGAATTGCGACTTTAAAACTCGGAATTCTGACTTTTTAACTTGGAATTGCGACATTACAACTCTAAATTCTGATATTATCACTCAGAGTTCTGACTTTATTTCTCAAAATTTGGACTTTATAGCTCAGAATTCTGACTTTATATATATTAATTCTATAATATATATATATATATATATATTAGTCAAAATGTTTGGCTTCTTTATTAATATTTTTCTTTTAACATAAGGGTAAAAAAAGAAAAGTAAGCATACCCTGATCTTTAGCCTGATGGTGTAAAATAAATCTCACCATCTTGATAAAATACTCCCTCGAAGGGTTTGTCGTACTGGAGTCCATGAGGCTGGATACTGTAGTTTCTGTCAGCTTTATTCATGAACATCACCTGAAGTGTATCTCCAACCTCTGCCCTCAGTACTGGACCTACAGGAACCATGATGGTAGTGCAAACCAGACTTATAAAACACTTTCTTGCAAATGCTGATAATATTATTGTTATTGCAATGTTCCACTTACCCAGAATGCCTAGATGAGTCTGAGCACTGGTTTGCTTTCTCTTTAAGGTGAAAGTCTTATCTGTATATTCTCTGTATATAACCTTCCAGTACTTTCCACCAATTCGGCTATTATTGGTCCCAAAGAAAACCTCTGAAAAGCTATGGATGAATAAAGAATAGAAATAAACGTACACTTTCATACATTTGTAGTGCATATAATGCGAATGTGAATTATAATCAAATATACTACCTTCCAGGATCGATTAGAGACTCCTTGGTCACTTGGTTCATCCCTGATGGTCCGTAATCCCACTGAACCTTCTCAGCAGCAATGAAATACTTCCTGATCTTCCCACTGAGAGGAGCCGTGGAGCTCGTCTCATCACTGCAGGACGACACATTGAACAGTGCCTGCATACCAGCTATTGAAGACAATAAGCAAAAGGTATCTGCAATGATTTTTTAAAAACAGTTATTTAAATGAAATAATAGAATACTACAGACAAATAAAAACAGATTAAAATGAATAGTAAACATCGGATCAAAATAAAAAAGTAAATGCGCACTGTAAAATTAAAATATGCAGTATTAAACACATTAATATAGTAAACTTCATGGAAACCGCATGTTGTATATTACAAAGACATTATTGTCTACTATTAGTATTGTCTACTATCAGTATACTATTGTATTTGGGTGTCCTTAAATATATTACATTATCAAAATAACATTTATTTGGACAGTATTTAGATTGGTTATTTTAAGATTTTTTTTTTTTTTACTTTATTATATCATATTCTTAAACATTAATTATTTACTTTTTAAAACAATTTACTTTAATTCAATCTTCATCATTTACAAAATACAAACATCATTTAAAATCATATTTTATGTATTCATGTATCTTTCAATACAATTTATATTGCAATATTTCACTTAATTGTTTACTTGTTCTTATTATTATTGTTATTATTATTATAAATTTATAGTATATATGCACAGTATATTGTACTTTTATACAGTAATTATTCATTCACTTTTCAAAATTTATAATATAGAGTCTTTATTAATATTTATATTTAGTTTCAATTAAAACCCTTAGTCTGCTGCTGTACAAAAGCCAGCCGGCATGCTAATTACAGGAAGGAACTTATGATATTGTTGTATCATCCAAAAACATGCTTCCTTAAATTTTACCTTGCAGATGATCATTGACCTGGCAGTTTAACAGCCACGTCCCTATTGTGGCAGGAATCATGTCTGCAGTGGCAAAAGTGGCAGAAAACAGACTCATGACATCCACACGGTGCCCGCGGTCCAGAAGTGTGTGCCCGTGGAAATAAACAGAGTGAATGTCGATCTCATTGCCCATGCCAAAGAGATGCAGAGCAACTGTGCGGTTTTGACAAAACTCAATCCCCGGTAGGTTTCCATACACATATCCATTAATGGCTGAAAAATGAAGAACATTTACTTAATGACTTAAACTGCTATCTTGGTTTATGAATTTTTCAATGAACTTTTTAAATGAACAAAGAACTGCTCTTTTATTTTATTTATTTTTATTTTTTAAAAACATTTTAATTTTATAGATTGAGTTTTGATATACGTACCGTGCATCAAATTGGATTCTTGGAAGTCTTCACTTGCAGGATCCACACCATCTGGGTCGGAGCAGAAGCTCTGGATGTTCTCTTTTAGATACCAGCTGATGTTCTCATCCACCACACTGAACATGAGGATGAGATCCTGGTCCACATCCTCACGATGAGCGTGGTGCTGATCGGAAGTGGACGTCTCACACAGGGTTCCTGATTGAGTTTCAGATGATGTCACATTCAATAGAATTTTACCTCATAAAGACGTTTACCACAAAAAACCCAACAGTCAACTTTACCAAATGAAGTCAGTGTAAATACTCAAAATTTACTGAATGTTAATTCTGCTCATTTGAAAAGATTTTTGAACACAGTAATGAGTTAATTAAATACCTCAATACTTCAACTTAGACAACTTAAGTCCACAGTAATCGTATAGATTAGTTTTTTAACTCAAATGGTTTTTAGCAATCGGTTTCCTCAAACGGTTTGAGTTGCCTTAACTTATTACGTTTTAGAGTAGTCAGTTGGTTTGAGTTCTCTTCATTTATTGGGTTTTACTGTGCTCAAATTGCTTCATTTACTCAAATAGATTAAGTTCACAGTACTCATTAGGATTAGTTTTTGAACTTAAATGGTTTGTTGCAATCGGTTTTCTCAAATGGTTTGAGAAATGGTTTCGTTTTGGGGTTTTACAGTGCAGGCAACAAGGCAAATTAATTTAAGGAAATATTTTAAATACTATTATTTAAATTGAATAACCATAAAAACGCTGCTATTATTAGTTATTTGTTGTAATAAGTGTTTTTAATATTATTACAGTATTGAAATGTAAATAAATAAATAAATTACTAGATAAATAGAAGTTTGAAGTTAAATGAAATTAGACAAATTAATTACAATTATAGTTGTAAAGTTATTTTGACTTAAACTATGCCAAAATAATTACGCCAAATAATACAAATCCTTTTCTGGAATGTCTTAATATATGATATTCTTTGAGAAATATGTTTCTTATTTCTAAAACATTGCAATTAGGGAAACATTAAAGAGGACAGAGTACAATAATGTTAATATTCATCAGTTGTAGTTTATTGCGCTATTAAAAATGAACTATTCAATTAGAAAACAAACTGCAATTTCAAGGCTATTTAATTTCCATAACTGGATTGCAATGCTAACATAATATATGTTTAAATGTAATCTATTGTACAGTTTAAAAAAATATCAACAACAATTTAACAATTATTTAAAAACATACATAGCCCATTTAGGCAGAAACATAAAGATGAAATATTTATTTTCTAACTGTAGTATTATTACACATATACAATTTCAGTAGCACATTGAATTAAGCATAAAATTGGATAGAAAGATTAAAATGTATTTTGATGTGCAATTCACTCCAATAATCATAGATTTATTTACAACTTAAAAATATATTTATTATTTTATAGTGTAATTGACCTTTATCTAACATACTGTATACGTCTGGTAGCAGTCAGAATGTCTGCTGAAATTTACCTTTCTTGCAGGTGAGAAGAGCTCCAATAAGGCCAGAGGAGATGTCCTGTGAAGCACTGACGTGTGAATGGTAGGCCCATGTCAGGCAGTTTGGGTCATCCTTCTGAGGGGCAGATTCTGCTTTCACAATCCAGGTGTAGGTGTAGTTTCCCCCTGGAGGAACACCGTCATCTTGCTTCAGACTGTCTGAGGTTCCGTCTGGATACAACGCACCTGGTAGAGACAACATTACATTACAGGAGAAAAAAAACTCCGCAAAATAAAACATTGAATTGTGACAGAATTATTGTGACTACATTATTCAAAATAAAATATCATGTCTTTATTTTTCATCTCATAATTGTGACAATTCATTATGTCAGAATTTTGAATGTTAGAATTCTGTCTGAATTCCACGATTTAAATTCAGAATTGCAAGAAAAAAGGAATAATTGTCAGTTTATGTCTTAGAATTCAAAGAAAAAAAATCTAAATTAAAAATGTGAAAAAGTCTGAATTGTGAGACATCTTATGATAGATTTAGAATTGGAAGATATAACTTACTGTGGAAAAAAAAATTAAGTATAGACTCAGAATGCTGAGATGCAACAAACAATTGCGAAAAAAAAAAATTCTAAAGCTAAAAAATGGCAATAAATAATCATACATGTATATACAGTATGCTGAAGATTATAATACTTCAAAACTTAATCAGATCTTCTCTCGCTACAAATTCCTAATTGGGTTCAGGTCAAGGCTATGAGTAGGCCCCTCCAGAGTGCGAAATGTTAATGCTGTTATCCCTGAACCATTGCTCGACCACTCCTGCAGTATTCTTTTGGTCATTGTCATTATTTGGTTGTAGTGAGACCTTTTATGTGTGATTGGGAACAGGGTCTGATTAATTTTAAACAAGCTCAAAATGGCACATTTCGTCTTATTTATTGATATGAAAATAAGATTTAGCCAATATGATCTTTGTAACGTAATAAAAAAAACTAAATGGCAATATGTAAATTAAGATGCAATTGTGAAAAAAGTTGCAGTTCCAAAAAAATCTAAATTGTGATATTGTAAAATTAATCACGTAAGATTAAATAAATCCTGTGAGATTAATCATTTAATTAATCATGTAATTAAATGACAAACAGGTCACAGTTCAGAGAACAAAGTTAGAAATGTGAGGTCAGAATTTCGAAAGGTACAATAGTCAAATTAGCACATTCGCCTCACAGCAAGATAGTTGCTTGAGAAGTGCGCAATTGTGATAAATATAATTGCAGTTGTGGCAAAAAGGGCATCAGAATTCTAATACACATAATCATGAACTGTTAATTTTAAATATTCAGAAAAAACATATCTGTTTATATCTTGCTACTGAGACAGGTCAAAGTCAAAAGTGTGAGATCACCTAAACACCCATCTTGAGAAATAAAGCTCCAAATCTGATTTTAAAAAGTCAAAACTGAAAAAAGCAAACAGCAAATTACGATAAATGAACTCAAGGTTGTGAGAACTAAAGCAATAGAAAAATATACACACAGTATTGTGATAAAATTGCCAGGAACAACTCAAAATTAAGAAAACACGCCATCACAATCATCTTTCTATTATATTCTATCCCAAGGTAGAAATGGAAATGATCAGCATGAAGGAGTGATTGAGACAGAAAGAGGCTTTACCTTCTGAGTCTTTGGCATAGAAGACGCCATGTGGATGCATGGAGTAACGTCTGGAGCCAAAGTTCTTCATGTGCACTATGATAACATCCTGCTCCTCAGCCCTCATGATGGGCCCCAGGTAACCCAGCCAGGGGGGTTTGGGGACCTCCTGAGAGTAAGAAGAATCTGTGTACTGCCTGTAAATTGCCTTTTTATACACACTGCCAATCCGCCGAGCCCCACGTTGCAGAAATACTGATGCCTGCCTGAGGAAAAAGAAAGTAAGTAGAGTTTTCTGAAGAATTATTAGCTTAAACGGGTAATTTTCTTCCATAATTGAGTGCATTTGATAAATACACTCAATATATTGAATGCATTCAATTTAGGCAAATATTTGGAGGAACATAAATAGACATTGAATTATAGCTTAATATTATATATAAAAAAATGAGTAGCTAACATTTAATAAAAATGTATTATGTTATGTGTTACACTCTTTATTTGTAATATGTAATATGAAATCTTTTTTTTTTTCTATAATATTTAATTAATGTTTTAGCGTGAATATTTTTTCTTGTTCAAATTAAGCATACAAGGCTCTGCTAAATATTTTGTCCAGTGCAGCTGTTAATTTTATGTAATTAATATGAATTATATGCATTATATGAATAATTGAATACCATTGTAATTATTGAATACCATTGTTAATGTTATATTATATGCTCCATGAAATAGTATTTGCCCTTCAAGGCTTTATATCAAAGAAGCAAGGGAGTTTAATAAACACTAAAAAATGTTTCATTGGTTGACTCTGATTTTGTGTTTTTTTTCTGGTCTTTCCCACTGTCAATGGAGCAAAGTGGCGAAATGACAAAGATAGCTGATCCTGATTGGCCCTCGTCTGTGCATTTGAAATGCTAATTGGCTCACAGAAAGAACCTTATAGAGCCAAGCTAGAGTTTGACTTTGTAGATAAAACCTTTTTTGTTTGTTTTTTTAAATAAAAACTCTTAAAATGCAAACAACTTATAAAAAATCACATAATGTAAATATGTTGTCATTCATTAAAAATATGTAAATAACTCACAAAAATGACAGATAGAACCTTATAATTCTTAAGTGACAATACTGTACTATACATAAAATATACAAAAACATACAATACTATCATAGATGTAATTACAATGTTATAGCAATGTAATACTATGCTATAAAAAAGTAGTAATTACTATGTTATTACATTGCTATAACAATGTAGTTACAATGTAAAAACAGTATAGTAATTTCTATGTCATTACAATGTTATAACAATGTAAGTAAAATCTTTTACCGATATAGAAATGGCAATATTGTTACATTTTTATAACAATGTGATTACGTTATAACAATTTAGCAATTACATCCAAAATAATAGTTTGTAATTACATATGTACTGTGTATTTTTCCATATAAATGCACAAATACAGTACTTGAAATATACAAAGAAACATGTTTATAAATATTTCTTTGGATATGATTACAATGTAACAAGGCCCTCATGCGTGCATTCGAAATGCTGATTGGCTCACAGAAAGAACCTTATAGTGCCAAGCTAGAGTTTGACTTTGTATATAAAACCTTTTTTGTTTTTTTAATAAAAAGTCTTAAAATGTAAACAACTTATTAAAAAAATCCCATAATTTTAATAAGTTATCATTTAAAAAGAATATGTAAATAACTCACAAAAACGTCAGATAGAACCTTATAATTCTAACGTGACAATACTGTTTTGCACATAAAACATAAAATGTACAAAAACATTTACAATGGTATCATAGATGTAATAACAGTTATAACAATTTAATTACAATGGTATAACAGTATTGTTATTACAATGTTTTAATTTTATAACAATGCAACTACAATGTTAACACATAGTAATTACATCAAAATTATACACCAAAATAATAGCTTGTAATTACTTGTACTATATAAATTTACATATAAATATACACAAATACAGTACTTGAAATATACAAAGAAACATGTTTGTAAATGGATATAATTACAATGTAACAAGGCCCTCATGTGTGCATTCGAAATGCTCATTGGCTCTTAGAAATAACCATATAGTGCCAAGCTAGAGTTTGACTTTTTATTTAAAAAACAAAAAAAAAGATTTTATTTACAAAGTCTTAAATGTAAACAACTTATTTTAAAACATAATATTAATAGGTTGTCATTTAATAAGAATATGTACAACTCACAAGAATGTGTATAACTCACAAAAACGTCAGATAGAACCTTGTAATTACATTGTGACAATACTGTACTGTACATAAAATATGCAAAAACATATACAATACTATCATATAATTTCATTATAATGTTATTACAATGTTATAATAATATAGCAATTGCAATGTTATAACAATACAGTTTTATTACAATCTTTTAACAATAAATTAATTACAATGGTATAATGTAGTAGTTACAATGTAATTACAATGTTATAACAATATTGTAATTATACTGTTATTACAATGTTATAGCAATACAACTACAATGTTAATACAAAGTAATTACATCACAATTTTACAACAAACTAATAGTTTGTAATTACATATCTACTATAAATAACTAAATAAACACTGTACATGCAATATACAAAGTAATTTTTAGATTTATAAATATCTTAGATGTAACTATAATCAGGGCTTTACATTAACACCCGCCAACCCGCCAAATGCGGGTAGATTTCAGCTTTGGCGAGTTAGACAGTCACTCCCCCTAGCCACTTTGGCTGGTTAAAAATAATTTTTAAATTGTGGTTTGCTTAAAAGCAGGGTTCGACTATAAGAGGGACCCAATATGCGTGTGAATGTGATCTTAGAATGGAGAAACAGCACGACTAACAAAAAAATTGGCGCGAGCAGAAGAAAGCAGATGAATACCGAATGAGAGGATGATCACTCGCACTAACAGCTGATGTGATGCGTGTGCGCGCACCTGTTTCCTTCTTTGAAGCGCTGGAACCTGGAACGCAACTGTGATGGGATCTCTCAAATAGACAAAAAGTAATGCTAATGCACACAGTCAATGTATATTGTTATAATATAGTAATTACATTTTCATAACAATGTTATAATATTTTAATTACTATATCTTTATAACATTGCAATTACTACATTTTATAGAATTGTAATTAAATTATTGTAACATTGTAATAGCAATACAATGTAATTTTAATATACTGTGTACTGTATGTTATAACATACAGTAATTACAATGGTATAACAATGTTTTAACAATGTAATTATAATGGGATAACAATGCAGTAGTTACGATGTTATTAAATTGATATGAGTATGTCATTACAATGTTATAACAATGGTATAACAAGTAGTAGTTACAATGTTGTTACATTGCTATAACAATGTAGTTACAATGTTATAATAATATAGTAATTACAATGCTATTACAATGGTACAATATCTAATTACAATGGTATAATAATGTAGTAATTGCAATGTTATAGCGATATAGTAATTGCAAAGTTGTAACATTGTCATGACAATGTAATTGCGATGTTATATCAGTACAATGTATGTACAATGTAATAATAATGTAACAACATTGGTATAAAATTGCAATGACTACATTGTTATACCATTGGGGTGACATTATTGTACCATTGTAATTACATTATTATGAAATTGTTATACCATTGTAATTGCATTATTATAACATTGTTATACAATTTTAATTACACTATTATTACGTTGTTACGACAATGAATTTACAATGTTATAACAATATAGTAAATATATCCAAAATAATAGTTTGTTTACATGTAAATACACAATTAAAGTATTTCAAATATATTAAAAAAAACATTTATAAATATTCTAATGGATGTAATTGCAATGTAATAGTAATGTAACAGCATAGTAATTACAATGTAACAAGGCACTCGTGCGTGCATTTGAAATGCTGATTGACTAACAGAAAGAACCTTATAAAGCTAAGCTAAAACTTTATTTGATTTTAATTAACTTGATTTTTGTAGATAAAACCTTTTTTGTTTTTTAAATAAAGTCTTAAAATATAAACAACTTATAAAAAATCACTTATATGTGATAAGAATAACTCAATTTTTGACAAAAATGTTAGCTAGAACCTTATAATTCTAAGGCAATGAGCTGCATATCACAATAGCTCAATAGTATCTGAATGCAGCCTTTATGATGCAAGCTGAGACTGCATCACTCAGCGATACAATGTCAGACGCAATGCACTCAAATGGAGCTAGTGACGTCACTGTGACGGGTAGGGTTAGGGGTGGGGTTAGGTGAGCCTATTAAAAAGCATTGGATGCAGCCCAGATTGCACTGCACCAGGTCTGCAGCCAGACCCCTCTCCAATGGCTGGCAATTATGCATAAAAAAATAATTGTTTAATATGAATATATTTTCTGTATTTTCCAGTGCTGGGTTGCGGCTAAAAGGGCATCCTCTGTGTAAAAAAATATGCCGAAATAGTTGGCGGCCCCTGATAAATAAAAGAATAAGCCGAAGGAATATATATATAAAATATTTATGTGTAAGTTCTGATACTCTCTACATTTCTCACATTATCACAGTTATTTTGCTAAAGTTTAGAAAATTATAGTAATTTATGACAAGAACGCAAGAGTGCAGACTCTTTCAGAATAAATTTATCTTGATATTATTAGATAACTTTGATTGAAAGGTTACCATCCATCAAAAATAATTCAGACAAGTCCTAGTATGATAATATTTACAGTGTCAATAGTATACATTTGTTGCCCACCCTTATTCTCAATGACAGCCTGTAGTCTCCAGTTTCATGCAAACCTGAACTTCAGCAATTTCCCAGACTTGCTGCTGCAGTTTTCTTTAACTCTTGTTGGATTTTAGTTTACAGTATGAAGAACTTATGAATTCAATGTCAAAGTTTTCATTATTTTGCTATCCTTATGTACACAACTTAATACTATGTCTTGACCCCACCTGTAAGAAAGTATCAAGAATGGTGTCTAAATAATATACATAGGAATTAAAATTGTTGACTTTTAAAATAAAACCATAAAATAAAATATTTGTTAAATTGTGTGCATTGTGTAATTATGTAGATTCATTAAAACATAATAAATAATATAATACATGAATAAAAATAGAATTAATTATAAATATAGCTATGTAAATATACAAAAATCTAAAAATGTATTTATTTGTATAAATAAATAAATCTCTTACTCATCCTCTTCAATACGCTTCCCATTGATCAGATTCTGTCCACTTGGTGCATAATCCCACTCTTCCTCTCGAATCGCAATATAGAAGATTCTTTCCATTCCAGACGCCTGGGCTAATACAGCACAGAAGATGCTCAAGCTTCCCAAAAACTCCAGGAAAGAAAGCATAGTTTCCAAAAGAACACAACTGCCCAGCTGGGTTCTCAAATAATTCTGCAGCAGAGATCTGCGAAGCCCTGAATTATAATATGACAGCAGAGCAATGAAGATGACCAGTCATGAGCCATGATAACAGCCTTTTACACACCCATTAAATTCATGGAAAGCCCTTCCCTGTTGGAAGAGTCTATCTGTAAAAGCTGTCAGGAATATAGTAACTATTGTCATTAGCTGATTCAGGCTGATTATAAGCTGGTGAAAACTGATAAATCATTTATCACAGCAATAAATGACACGATTGCAGGGGTTTAATGTAGTCTAAATGGGATTTGGAACATGGTAGCTGTTAACAACCAACTTACAACAGCTAATGACCAGCTTAGACCAGCTCGAAAGCACCTATCATGTACTTAAACACACCTACTGGATTTCTCAGCGGGGCTTAAACATGAAAAGAGTCTGTAACATATATTTAACCTGTCAGGATGATAAACTCCAGATATCTGCTATTCTAGCCTACTAAATTTCCATTGATTATTTCAAATCACTGGAGAGGTTGTGTTTATTTTTCGCCAAAGATTATAATTATTTTCCAGTATTATTTACAACAAATGTTTTTAATGTTATTTTCCGACGAATCTGATATTATTGTAGTACAAAAGCTTGCATAAACAGTGTAAATAAAATCTGTAAATTAGATTAGCAGTTTTCTGTAATTTGTGATTATTATTGTTATTTCCCCCTGTTTATTTATGCTTTTAAATTGTATTATGGCACTTTGATCTTTCATCCAACAACTTTTATCCTTGAAAATTTCGAAAAGGGGACTTTTATTAACATTTTTAATAGTTTAAAGTGATATATTGTCTGGGTTGGGGTTTTATATTCATTAATTCATTTTCTTTTTGGCTTAGTCCCTTTATTAATCAGAGGTAGGTACAGCGGAATGAACCGCTAGCTTATCCAGTATATGTTTTACTAAGCGGATGCCATTTCAACTGCAACCCAGCAGTGGGAAACACCCATACACTCTTGCATTTAAACCCACATATACGGCCTATTTAGCTTATTCAATTCACCTAGAGCGCATGTCTTTGGACTGCGGGAGAAACCGGAGCACCCGGAGGAGACCCACACTAACATGGGGAACATGCAAACTCCACACATAAATGCCAACTGACCCTGCCGGGGCTCAAACCAGCAACCTTCTTGCTACAGCGCTGAACACTGCGCCTGTAACGAAGGGGCTGACACAGAGGGATCCATTTGCAGTAATTTATTAAACACAGTTTAATAAACACAAGCACACAGATGTAATGCGTGTGCGAACTCGCATCAAACACAATCATGTTACGTTGAAGTATCAACGGCAGGTAATCACAGTATGAATGTTCAGGCATGGGTCAGAGGCAGGCGGCAAATATCAAAGTCAGAGTCCAGGCTAGAGTTCAAGGGAGAACATCACAACTCCACACAGAAACACAGAGGCTCGAACCAGCAACCCAGCGACCTTCTTGCTGTGAGGTGACAGAACTACCTACTATGCCACTGCGTCACCTCAATAGTGACATTTTGTGAGTTTTTTTTTGTTTTCTTTTTTCTTAGAATAAATAATTATGACTGTGATTTTATTCCATACAAGACTTGAAAAATTGTATTAAATTTTAATAATTCATTTTTTTTGTTTGTTTTTTTTAACAAATAATAAAACAATTAGGGAAACTTTTTAATTAGGCTACTTAAAAACCACACGTTCTTGCTTCAGCTCAACTTTTTTTTGTGTGTGTTTTTTTTTTATTTAAGAGTTTTCTAGCAACAAACTGATACGCATTTACATGACCAATTTACTATGGAACATTTCTGTATTTTCTGGTGTCTCACTCTCCAGTTTTGCTATTTATGTTTCTACCATCTTGTCTTTTCATATCATGTTTTGATTAAATTTGTGCTGTTGTTTTGAGTATCATAAATGTCTCCCTGTGCACTGGTGTTGTACCAACAGAACTTCAAATTGCTGCTGTCACCCCTATACCAAAGACTAACAACATAGACGGCTATAACCAGAATCATTTCCAGAATGATTTCTTGAAAAAATTCTTGGACAAACAGTGGTTTCTTTGCTTTCTCATCTTTTTTCTTCTCATCTTTTTGAACCAATTTAATCTAGATTCCGTAAAAAGTCCACAGCACTAAAAAAGCATTAGTTAAGGTCAGTTAGTTAAAATTAGTTAATTTTAGTTACCGATCCCTCTCAATATTTTGATACTGCATTTTAACCGCTGACTTAAAGGGCACCTGGTGAAAAGTCTACTTTTTAAGCTGTTTGGACAGACATATGTGTAGATTTAGTGTATTGACCATCATATTGGAGTGATATAAACACACCCAGTCCTTTTTTTCAATTTAACAACATAAAAATGGACCAATTGGAGCAGTTTTCAGACCGACCACAACTTGATGTGGGAGTGCAGTCCCCCCGCCCCCTGAATTGATTTAAAATCAAAAAGTTTAAAATGTTTTGAAACAATGCATGTTTGTAATGAATTACAGCGATTTACTTCAGCTTTACTTCATTACCACAGCCGCGTGTCAGAACAATTATAACTTAAGAAGCTTCAGTCATGGTTTGTGGACGTTAAATCAGGTTTATTTTGTACATAAACATTACAGATATCCATACAGCAGTGGAGATTACCCTGAATCCTGTCAAATTTGTGTGCAAAAAGAGTGCAAAGCTAAATGTGCGCACTGTCTGTGTGTGTGCGTGAACTTTGTAAGGACATTGTGTGTGACTCATCGTTGCATCTTCCATTTGTTGCAATCGTTCCAACAAATGCATCAAATACTCATTGGTAAAGTTCTTACTTTAGTATTTCTCACAAACGCTACGTGAGACCTGTTTCTTTCATGTCTGTCTGTTGTCTAAGGCTGTTTTGAGCTGGAAATTTACAGACACATTCTGGGGTCACAAAAGACTTCTATTAAATCTGGAAAATGAGGGGTAACCTAGGTGCCCTTTAAAGTCTATTTTTGAAGTTGCAGGTTCTGCATTGAAATGTTTAAAGTCCTACTTTCTGTTCGCAAACAGTTTGTTTTGGTGATGATTTCACTGTGGTGTTCTTCAGGGTTCAGTATTGGACCCTCTACTTTTTAGTATTTTTCTTTTCCCTCTTGGCCAGCTTAATTTTCACTTTCATGCTGATACTCAGATTTTTATGCAATAAATATATATATATACGTCAGTAAATGTTTAAACAGTTACAAGACTGAAGTGATGTTTATTGGTTTACAGCATTAGATGCGAAAATCAAAGCCCTCAATCATAAGTGTGGATAGTTCTGCTTAACTGTTTCAGTTGGTCAAGCCTGCAGAATCACTCACAGTTTTTAAACTATCATTTAAAACATATCACAAGTATGTTTTAAGTGATAATTTAAAAACTGTTAGTGATTATAGTTGTTGTGTATAATTTGAGCTATATTAATTTGTCTTTTATTATCTTGACTTGGTTTTCTCTCTTTTTATGTTTCTATCTCTTTTGTTTTATTCATAGTTTGTGTGTATCTTTAGCTTTGTTGTTATGCATTTTGAGAAGCTTTTAAAGCCCCTATATTACTATAATTTTTTTTTACCAAAGAACAAATTCAAGAAACAAACGTATGCATAGCTACATAAAATACATTAAAGGTCAAAATATTAAAATTATATTCATAAATATATTTATTTTATTTATATTATTATGTGTTAAAAAATGTAAAACGTCTAATTACAGAAAAAAATGTGACAAACATTTATCTTTCAACATTTTGTGATATTCTGGCATACTCAAAAAAAAAAAAGCTTACAAATATACAATTATGACTAGAATAAAAATGTAGCTTAATGCTTTTATATATATATATATATATATATATATATATATATATATATATATATATATATATATATATATATATATATATATATATATATATATATATATATACAACCATAAACATTATTGAAATAAATCTTCACTGCAAGTAATATTGAATATATATATATATATATATATATATATATATATATATATATATATATATATATATATATATATATATATATTGGCCAATTACCAATTCCATTACCTTGGAATCACCAAGGACCACATTCATTCATTCGTTCATTTTCTTGTCGGCTTAGTCCCTTTATTAATCCGGGGTCGCCACAGCGGAATGAACTGCCAACTTATCCAGCAAGTTTTTACGCAGCGGATGCCCTTCCATCTCTGGGAAACCAAGGACCACATATTTAGCTAAAATATATTTTTTAATGCTAACTGAGAAAAAAAAAAAACATCAAAATTTTGTTTCAAATAACCGTCACCATCACCAACCAGCATTTTGACTGTGAAATGTTACATTCCTGTTATATTCTTTAAAACAGATACCCAAAGTAGGGCCCACATGGGCCAAAGTTAGCTGATTGTAACCTTTGATTTGGAGAGAGTTGGGGAGAATGCCTTTAACAGAGAGTCATATGTAATTTGATGTAACCTTTTTTGTTTGTTTTATTGCAGAGCACATCAGCGAGCAAATTAAGGCAAAAACTAGTGTAACTCCATTCTGTTATAAATAAGATTGTTTTACTGTAATAAGTTCATTATACAATGTAAAAAATATATATTCATTCATTCATTTGTTTTCTTTTCGGCTTAGTCCCTTTATTAATCAGAGATCGCCACAGCAGAATGAACTGGCAATGTTTTACGCATTGAATGCACTTCCAGCTGCAACCCATCACTAGGAAACACCCGTACACTCTCATTCACATACTTACACTACAGACAATTTAGGTTCCCCAAATCCACCTATAGAACAAGTTTTTGGGCTTGTGGGGGAAACCAAAGCACCCAGAGGAAACCCATCTGAACATGGGGAGAACTCCACACAGAAATGCCAACTGACCCGGCTCGAACCAGCGAACTTCTTGCTGTGAAGATCAACTTGTGCAATCATGTTGGGTTTTTGGCCCTTCATAAGAAAAAGTTTGGGCGTCGCTGCTTTAAAAAAAATGGGTACAAGCAGTTGTTCGGGACAGCGTCTCACCTCTAGATGGCAGCAGCGAGTATCCGCTGGCGTTCAGCAAATCTAAACATACATAGAAGTACTTAAGCGTTTCCGTCAAAGGCAAAATGGTGGACTTGTTATTATCTCTGGCGCTCTGCAAAAACATAAAAACCAGTCTGAATATACTCTTCTAGACGCTTCATCACCATGTTTAAAAAAGCTAAGAGATGCAATTTCAGGCGGCGGAATGACTCGGAGGATGAGGAAAAAGAGGAGCAGCAACAGTCCGGTGGGCCCGGGGCTGAAGACTCCGCGAGCCCGAGTGAGTCCGGCAGCGGCCCCGCTCCCGGAGCAAACGTGCTGAACAACCACGGAAACGGATTTCAGCCAGGTGCTGTCAAGGCCGTTAAAGAGAAGAAAAAGAGGAAGGAGATCCGAGAGGAGCCGAAAGCAAGTTTGCTGAGCTTCCAGGATGATGAAGGTGCGCATGCCCTGCATCACGAAACATGCATCAATACACATAACGTTAAACGATGATTCACGAGTTACTGTAGATGTAGTTAATTTACTATCTTATTCATTGCAGTGTTTTTAGATTGGATTCGTGTTATTAAAGTTTCAGTCACTCACTAACCGAAAAAACATGAGCTGACGTTCTTGGCGTATTATGTTAAGCTAATTATAGTCAATTAGGACTCTGCTTGTAATTTGAATATTCCCATTGATTGGTTGAAGTTGCAGTGAAAAGTCACAAGACAAGACATTTATTAAATATTAAACATTATGGGAGAATCTTTAATGGATATAATTTTCTAAATTGTACTCTGTACCACATTATTAATTGGCTAACGTTAGATGTTGTTCTTATGTTTGGTAAGGAAGCTTGTTTCTCACACTGATAAAAAACATAATTGTTGACCATTTGTATCTAAATGAACTCTTCTGACAATTTTTTTTGTTTAGAATTTTGAGGAATAATCTCGTAATTGTGTTTTATAGATGGCAAATTGTGAAATATAAACTTGCAATTTAGATCCTTTTTCTCAGAATTGCATGACTTTATGCAATAACAATTAATATATGTTTTAATGTCTGAGGGAAGAAGTAAAAAGAAATATGAGTATAAAAGTAAGATTGTGAGTTTATATTAGGGATAATTATATTGGAAAAATCTGATATTGCGATATTCTACTTTTCTGCTATTTTAATTGTTTCAGAAAATTGATATTTGATGTTTGTCTGGGGAGTCTAGCTGTATTTGGGTAATTGAATAAACAAAATGGAACAAAAAAAAAAACTTTTTACTTTTTGTCTTGTTTGAGTTTTTTGCTTGTTTGAAGGAAATTATCTGCCTGTGGGGTGAGTGAAATAATCTTGTTTTTGCTTTAAAATGTAGATATTTGGGCTAGAAACAAGACAAGAATTGCAAGAAATGTTTTTTGAATAAATCATATAAATTCCACATAAATACAGTGATTACATGCAATTCTGTTGCACCTGTTCAACTATAATTCAGATTGGATATCTTTTTCAATGTGACTATTGCGGATGAGCACATTATGCTGAATCTATGCTGAAACAATATATTGTGCAGCTTTAGTTTAAATGTACCAAGATTTTTGAGATTCTGTAATCATAGCTAATAAACTAGATTTTGCACCCAACAAATGAAATGAAAAAAAATATATATATGAATACAATTTGTGAGATTTAAGCTTTCAGAAACATTCTCTTGTGGTGCATCATCATCATAGCTTAGTGATGACTAAATTATGAGAAGATTTTTTGAGTCAAGAGTCTCAGAACTAAATTTTTGAAAAAACTGGCTTCATTCATCACTTATTTTCCCACTGTGCATCTGTCACTATTAGATGAAGCAGAAGTTTTCCGTGTGAAGAAGTCCAACCACAGCAAGAAGATCGTCAAGCAGCTCAAGAAAGAATACAAGGAGGATTTGGAGAAGACTGTACCGGAGCAAAGCACTCGTATTGGTACCAAACATATTTTGTTTTGTCATTCTTTCATGCATTTTGATAGCTATAGAAACTGGTCTTAATATTAAGGAAAACCTTAAAATATAAAGTCTTTATATTCACCCTCATTTTGTTTCAAGACTTTGGTTAGACTCAAAAACACAAATATAATTTCAGACAGAGACGGCTTTATTATACTATGTTAGACTATAGTTTGTTTTTATTTATTGCTTGTTTATGTTAATGTTTTATATTTGATTTTTATTAAATTACTCATTATAAATATTATTTTTTCCTCTAAACAATTCCTTGGATCTAGCTAATTAAACACAAAGGTCTGCATTATCACTTACTATCTTGTTTGGTGCAGGTGGTCAGAATCTGACCATTAAAGAGGAGCCCTTAGAGGGCAGCAGAGCCTGCAGTGAACAAGGAGAAGAAGAAATGGAGGTGGACAGCAATGAGGATCAGGAGGAGGAGGGTGATCAGAAGTCTGCAGGTGGAGCGTTTAAAGAAAATCTGTCAGCCCTCAGCTTACTCAGACCAGGTGAGAGTTCCCATCTGAAAATGTTGCACAAATAACAAGAGCAATGTGAATATGACAAGGCTGTTTGGACTTTTTATGAGAAAGTGATAGAGGCTAAAACCCTTCTTTGCGCACCTGTTAATTTTGAGTTTTTGCCTTTTCATTGAGTTTTTTTTTTTTTTTTTTTAAATTTTTTTTTTTTTTCACTTCAGCAGCATTTAAATCCCCAAATCAGAATAGGTTGGGACAGTATAGAAAATGCAAATAAAAAAGTAGTGATTTCTAAATTTACTTTGACTTGTATTTTAACAATACATGTTCATGTTCATGCTTTTTTTGTTTTATTTTCAAAACTAAACATGTAATCAAATTTTGGTCCTTGCAATCCATTTAAAAAAAAATAGTCGGAACAATAAAGCATTTACCATTTTGTAATGTTGCAATTCCTTTTCACAACATTCTCTATTGGAGACAGGTCAGGAATGCAGACAGGCCAGCCAAGTACTTTTATTTGTTCACACTACTTTGGAAATCACTGCCTTTGTTATTTGCATTTTCCATACTGCCACAACTTTTTCTAATTTGGGATTGTGCATACACCACACTTTACAGTTTTAATCATATAATCTAAAGGCTTTTTCAAAGTGAAATGTTTATGTTTATGATTATACACCTTTGTGTTTTAACAATTTTTGAAAAACATTGTTTTGTTTAGCTTTTTTCTAAATAATTAATTTAAAGTTGATAAGATATTGTGTTTACACTACCTTTCAACAGGTGAGATTCCTGATGCAGCCTTCATCCATGCTGCACGTAAACGTCGTCAGATGGCTCGAGAGCTCGGCGGAGACACTCCACTGGTCGAGAATGATCCGACAAACAAACGTCTCGTTCACGAAGATGAAAACGGAGACATGGATGATGATGAAGATGAAAAGAGAATCGTCTTCAGTGGAGTCAACACGAAGAGTCAGAGGCAGAAAATAGCAGAGGAGATTGGTCAGTGATTGAACTAGCTCAAAACTAGTAATCTGAAATCCTTATATAGAGTTCTAGAAGTCCCCATTCACCCTCTTTAGAGCGACTGTCTAATTAATGTCACATTATTTTAAATGAGTCATTCCAAAGTATTAATAGGAAGTGTGCGAAGAAACTAAATCCTGGAAAAGACATGTGTGGAACCAGGGTCTGACCTTTGTGCTCATTTTGACTGTGTTGGGTTTCAGGTATTGAAGGCAGTGATGATGAAGCTCTAGATAATGGACAGGATGAGGAAGTGAGCCGTTGGGAGCAGGAGCAGATCAGGAAGGGCATTAGCATCCCACAGGTATGCTAAAAACCAGTCTGTCTACCTGTGTATAAATATATTTAATATAGACATATTTATTTATTGATAATGCTTACATGTTTTGTTTGTATGCTTTTATTTTTGTTGATTGATTGATTTTCAAAGAACAGTATTTAATGCTTTTAATCATTCACTTCACTTAGGTCCAAACCCAGCCTGAAGATACAAGCATGTATTACCAGGGCAGTTATGATGCTCAGCCGTATGGTGCATCCTACGCCATGCCGTTTAACTACGCCACTGCCGTAGCAGGAGTTGACAATAGCAAACCGCTGAAAGCAGAGCCGTCAGTTCCCTATCCCATTCCCTCTTGTGAACTGACCCCTATAACCACAGATCTGGTAAAGAAACGCCTCCAAGACAGGTACGGTCTAAACTGCCTTCTCATCGGCGGTCACTGTAACCCCCCCTTAAAATCCCCAGTTCCTAGTTGGCATTTCCTAGGATTTTACCAACGTGTACCAAGACTTATTATTATAATTCCCATTTTAATTCCTTGATAAATTTGATGCACGCGCCATGATGATAGCTTGCCATTTGAATTATGAAAACTATATCATTTAAGGATGCTCACAAGATGCAAATGTCTTTGCATGTGGATCCTGGTTAATTTTTGGATATCTCACCATTTGTTGTTGCTCCGTGTACAGCAGAAGTGTAACATTTACCAGTAAATACTATTGGCCGGCCTATTAAATAGTAGACCAAATTTACGTTAATTAGAAGAGACTTGTTGAACCAAATATTGAATAACTGTTTGGTTGCAGATGAAATTTGAAAGCTGTTTTATTTTAAAGTAGCAGAGTATTATTGCTATTATTGGACGGTAGGTATAACAAAGAAAATTTTGTGAACAGAAAGCAGCACAGACTAAAAGAGTTTTAAGAATTTAGGTCAGTATTGATGGAAAATTAGGAAGCCGTGTTGTTAATCCAGCATTAGTGTTTATGTATTGTAGTTTTTGCATGAAATTACCACCAATACAGTCAAAAAGGTAACTGAATTAAATGTCACTTCATCAGATAATGATTTCGGACATCTGAAATGGCCCAAAAACAACATGTTCCAATGCTTTGTTTAGACAAAACGGCCTTCGTCAGGACATGTGCAACCCTAGTGACAACTCATGACTAATAAGAAATCTTTCTCTGACTCCCCTGTGCACCAGGCTGAGCTTCATGCGTCAGGGGCACAATACCAATGCCCGGCGCTATCAGCAGATCCAGGAGGATCTGGAGGCCTCCAAAAAGGCCATCCGGGTCCTGGAGGGCTCCTCTGTAGAGGCCGCAGACAAATATAGATTCTTGCAAGAAATGCGAGGGTATGTTGGAGACTTGCTTGAGTGTTTGAGTGAAAAGGTAAGAATGAATGCATTTGCTTTTACGTTGCTGCTGTTTGTTGTTTTTCTGTTAGTTTCTTTTATTTTCCCACTGCATTTGTTAGTAGTTTATTCTTTTTATATATTTAAAGGATGTTGCTTGAGTCAGCGTTTTGCAGTTAATAAACATTTTCAAAATATATTTTATCTTAAATGATTAGAAAAGTAAACATGAAAGCATTTACATGATATATATATATACACACATTACAGAAAAAATCTTGTGTTTGATGTTTATTAATTAACCTCTGCATTTTTAGCAGTCCAGCGGCTCATGTTTTCATCAGTTCATGGATTATGGTGTAATCCTCCATCATTTTTTTCCCAGCTGATGCAGAAAGAGATTGGCTGTCTGTTTTTGTCTCATTTCTTTCAGCTATAAAGAGGCCCAAGATGCACAAATCTTGGTGTCTTTGTTAGGGCATGGAGAAGATTACTAAATACTAGTGTTTTTATTTTTAAATGCTTTATCTAATACATTTTCACATTAATAATCATACTATGTATTAATCATAAGTTCACATTCATACTTTCTTTTTGTGTGAGACCTCCAGTATACCCATTAACTAGCTAGTTAAAGTGTTGTTTTTGAATATTAAAAGTAATAAAAGGCAGAAATGGTAAATCTTTATCAAAAGTGGATTCTACTGCCCTTTAAATTTTGCTGATGTGTTTAAGCATTGTATTAGGCATGTCATGTATAAATAAATTATGCACAAATCATTAGAAGATGCCATCAAATTTCTAATTCTCTGAACCGTTTAAATGATTCATTCAAAACAGTTGATTCATTTAGAGGGAAATCAAAGGATTGTATTTTAATGGATTTGGAGGCTTGAATCTTAGAGTCAGTGACTCATATTTGTTCAAAAACAGATTAATACATTTTAATTGGCAAAACAAGTCAACATCGTGTCTAAAATGTAAACCACTTAATGTTAACTTTTTACTGTGGAAAAAAGGCACTCTTGTTTGTGTGATTTTAACATGATTTTTTCATATCTTGTAAATAAAAATATATGGATATCTCCCTATACAGACATTATTTTTTATTATTTGAATTATAGTGTAATTGTAGATATTGCACAAAGCTCTTAGCATTAAGCTATTATTCAAATGCATATCAGCTTATGTCAAGGATGTGCTAATATCTGCATTAATATGTAATACATGTCTATAAAACTATTGAGTGCAGCAGTTTTCTGATTTGAAAAAAAAAAATTCATTCATTTACTTATTTTCAAAGACTTTGAAACACTTTTTTTCTCTTAAACATACTTTTTGCTCTTAAACATATACTCTTTTTTTTAAATACAGCAACTTAAGTTCACTGAAAAAGTGAATAGAATCAGCTGCACTTCTACATATGCTTTTTACAACTAATTTGGAATATAATTTCAGTGCTATTGTTAACTAGCCTGTAGATAAGTTATTGCTAACCGGAAGTCTTTCACAGAAGTCTCCAACTACTGATAGGTTTTTTTTTTTGTTTTGTTTTTTTGCCTCATAAGGTAAAGCTTAAAGGATTCACCCAAATGAAAACCAACTTGATCAAAGGGGCTCATTTGATATTTATTTTGATATTTAGTCTGTTTTGGATTTGTCTCCTCCATGCCACAGCAGAACACACTGAGTCCCTCGTCTCGGTCTCCGGCCCCTTGTGTTTGGTTCAGCTGTCACAAAAAGCATCGTATCTTTCAGGTGCCTGTCATTCTGGAGCTAGAGGCCGCCATGCACCAGTTACTTCGACAGCGGGCGTCCCGTCTCGTCCAGAGAAGACAGGATGATATTAAAGATGAATCGTCGGAGTTTTCCAGCCTTTCAAGTCAGTCCATCTTGAAGGTTTTTACTTTTTATTTGAATGGCCTCATAGTTTTTTTGTTTTTGTTTTCTTCCTTTTGTTTTGTTACACATGACTATTTGTAGATGAATATAAAACACAGAGATAGTCCTGTGTGTGTTTGTTTGTGTATGTGTGATTGAGACAAATGAAAGCGTGTGGCTTTTACTGGCTTTTTGTTGATCAGTGTTTGCACTGAAACATTGCTAAAATGCTGAGCAGGTAAGTGATGTGGAGGAGAGTTTCCATCCCATCTCTGTAAAATTGAGCTGTTCGATGGTGTCAAAACTTAAAAAAATGGATTCTGATGACAACAGAAAGTGGAGGAAAAACCTTAAACACTGTGCATGGAATTGCATTTCTTATGTTTTAACTGAAATATGTGTACTTATGCATAAACCTTTAGTATGATGTTTTGAGTTGGTCAATAAATCTCACATGTTGTCAGTGTTGTAACTGGGCTGGTGAATTTAGCTTTACTGAAAGCTAATATCAGTTCTTTCCTTTTCAGGTAAGGCTGTTATGGCCCCTAACCTGGACTCATTTGGCCGAGATCGTACTGCCTATCTGGAGCTCGCCAAGCAAAGGAGGATAGCTGAAAGAGAAGCCAGACGGTAATTACAGCTCTAAAAAAAATACGTAATAGACTTTTTAAAATGTGTTAAAACTAAATTTAATAGTATTTACTAATTTAATATTAGTCAAACAATGAACAACACTGACTTTGTCATTAATAAAGATAAATAAATGCTGTAGCGTATTGTTCAGTATTTGTTCACATTAGTAAATACTTAAGCTAGCTTTAACTAATACAGTCTTGGGTTGGGTCCAGTTTGCACCGAACCGAATCAGCATATGAATTTCGGTGCATAATTTCTGTGTCACTGGTGCTGAAACAAAAACAAAGTAGCATTAATGAGTATATCAAAGGCACTCATAGGTACTCATTGTGTCACACCATCTCTAAACATTTCAAACAACTTTGAGGGATGCGGACACCTTCGGCAATGTTAGGTGTTTGTTCTTGTTGCTCAGATATACTGTAGATGTCAATGCATACAGTATGGTGCATCCGGAGAGCGACTGCCTTCAGATTCATCAACACCCTTAATCGCGTTCATTAAATTTGCTTAAACTAAGCATTCTAAAGTATGACTATTTTACAAGCAAGGATTCTGACACGCCTACATGCAGCAGATGCTTTACAATAGTTTTGCGTAAGGGGGAAACGTCAAACCTAATGAAACGTTTGAGGGCACATGGAATCAACTTATCAGCAGTGGAATACACTGACAGCTTGCAAAATCATCTGGCACATTCAGTAACTATGTTTACATGGACACCGATACTCTGAATTTAATATGATTAAGGCAATACTCTGATTAATAGTCTTATCATATAAACAGCGATTGTTGATTATTTTAAAAAACGGCAGACACTTGCGTCATGAAATGCGAAGGTTTTTTTTTTCCATTCGGCGTGCAGTATCAAATTCAATTAAAACAACACTCTTTCAACAGTCTTTACTTCATATTTTCATTCAATACATCAGTTTTGGATGAAATGTTCCTGAATGAAAGTGAAACTGCCGAACTGCAGTTAAAGTCGGAAGAATTAAAATTACATGAAAGTCCGGCGGAAACATGGATAGCGTGGTGATGCAATGAACTACGTACTATAACATGTAAAGTAGGATCATGAAAGGAACATTCAAAAAGCAATTCATATAAACATCTTAATCATATTGTCTTATTCAGATAAGGCAAATCATTAGATTACTGATATCCATGTAAATGTAGTCACAAGCCCCAACCTTACAAAAAAGGAGTTCACTGATTTTATTGTCTTTCCACAGGTTAGTTCTAAGTAATGTTAATTGCATAATGCAAATCTTAAATTCATGCTAACTAACAACTGATCAAAAGAAATGTATTAAAACAATTGAAATATATAAAATACAATTGATTTGAATGAATTGCTGGGAGGCGAACGTGCTACCCACTGAAAATGAATAATGAATAAAATATTTTTTTGTCAAATAATTTTGTGGCTCAAAAGTATCTTTTCAGGTAGCATTTGGCACCATTTTAAAAGTACTGATTTGACATCGGTATTGAAATAACCTAAACGATATCCAACCCTAATTTTTGTAATGTGTTACTACTTTTAGTAGTAGTTTTAAGCTACGTATTTAAGTTTTTCTAAACTTTGTAATAACTTCCCCATTTTATTCGTTATTCTTAATTTTTCATAACAGTGTACATTAATCAACATTCCACAAGAACGTAAATGTAGCCAATTACCTTAAAGACTTTTTATTGGTGGTCAATTTGCCAGACGTTAAAGGCAACAATTAAGTAAAAAAAAAAAGTTCTATAGTCTACTTTTGTGTGAAGTTTGGCAGAGTTTGTGTGATGTATTACAATTTGTGAAAGTTGTTTTGATGCTTCCACATAGAACTCGTCGCAGACAAGCTCGTGAGCAGAACGACAAGAGAGCAGAGCATAAGGAAGGACTGTCTAGTGACGATGAAGAGACGTCCACTGACATTACCAGCTTCGACTCAGAGAGAGGTGACCAGCCAAACACACACCAATGCAAGATCAGCTCCTCTGATTACTGTCAGCTTGTTATTTATTAACTTTTTCTTTACTGGATTTTCAGAGCGCATCTTAAAAGAGTCAAAGAAGGTGTTTGAGGATGTGGTGGAGGATTTCCATTCTCTGGACAATATCAAATCTCACTTTGAGACCTGGAGAAAGCTGTATTACAGCTGCTACAGAGACGCCTACATTGGATTGTGTCTGCCCAAACTCTTCAACCCTCTTATTCGGCTGCAGCTTATCTCGTGGTCCCCACTGGAGGCAAGCAAAACATTTTTCATCTGCTTTGTGTTATATTTTGTCAGTGTTTATATCTGTCAGTGACTATTTTGTGTATCACCTAGCACAGGGGTGGCCAACCCTTTTCCTGGAGACCCACCTTCCTGCAGATTTCAGTTGCAACCCATATCAAACACACCTGCCTGTAACTATCACGTGGTGTTCAGGTCCTAATTAATTGGTTCAGGTGTGTTTGGTACGAGTAGCAACTGAAATCTGCAGGAAGGTGGCTCTCCAGGAACAAGGTTGGCCACCCCTGACCCAGCACTATCTAGAGGCAACCTAATAAAAGGGTAACAATTTAGTGTAAGTATTAGTTCACATAATTTTCTACTGGCTTATTACCTGCCTATTATTACAATATTAACTTATTAGTTTGTTTGCACTTATAAATTATGATCTTATTTTAAATCCCTAATCCTACCCAAACTCAACTACTACCTTAATAACTTTTTAATAAGCAATTAGTAGCAGCTAATAGCTAATTATAAGCAGCTAATAAGTAGTTCATTGAGCTAAAAGTTTTAGTTAATGGTTTGTTGATACGGTGAATTGTACAATAAAATATAGTGATCAATAAAAATAAATTTGTAACATTACAGAAAGATGCGATAACAATTTTATTTAGGTCATTCACTATTAACTAACACTACTGGCCTAATACTAAATAGCTGTTTCTTAATAGTTTTCAGGGTTGAAGTTGCGTTTAGGTTTTGGGTAGGATTAGGGATGCAGAATAAGATAATTTTTTATAACTACTAATAAACAGTTAATCATTTGATAATAAGCATAATAAGCCATAGAAGTATAGAAAATCTGTGCATGCCCTTGAATAGGTTTACCAACTCCCATTCTATAAAAGCACAAAAGCCATATATAGGAAATAAAGAGAGTTGACAAATTAAAAAAACTACTTTTTTTATTTATTTATTATTAAAATAAAATTATAATCCACACTGGAAATGTGGGTGCCTGTGTGTTTTAAGGGAGCCTAATAAATAATGAACATAACAAAAACTGCCTACTAACGCACACAGTTAATGTTGATTAATATAATAAAGATAAATAATAAAAGCAATGTGTCAGAGACCCTAAAAAAATGTTTAACTCAACAATGAAACATCAAACGTAGCTAACAGCTTTTACATTGTCAATCAAATGAACCTAAACAATTAAAAAATGCAACAAATATTTGTTTGGGTAGAACTACAAAACTAAATGTAAAAAAAAAAAGTTGCTTAAGCACACTAGTTTGATCATGTATAAATATAATTATAATATCTATATTGTTTAAATATTATTGTCACTATAAGCCTACATCATGCTGACGATCAAAAACACAATGTCATGATATCTCATGCGCTTGTCTTCTGAACGAGTGCATCTTAAAATACATGAATGACCCCTCATAGATCGTAAGAAGCAGATAATCTTTATAATTTGTAAAATAAAGACTTACAGGTTAAGGAAACAGCATAGGAATTTGCCGCGGCCGTGGTGCAGATTAAAAGTTTAAAAAGTATATTTATATGGACAGATGGGTAACTAGATAGAATAGACAGGAGTATGTTGATCTGTGCCCCGCTGCAGAGTGCAGACAGACGCAAAAGCCTGCTCTCCCGCTGCGCGGACCGGCGCGTAAGAAACAGGCGGGACTCTCTCCTATTTTGACGAATACACACCAACGTTACACAGAGCCCAACATGGTAGTTTGTGATTGGGTCAGCCCAATGTCAATAAAGAAAAGAACCAATGGGCTGCAGATTATGTCACACGGCTGCTTTGTCCGGAAAAGAAACATCTCACTTTCAGAGCGTGACAGCTCGCAGCACCGTCAATCACTCAGGCAAAAAGACATGAAAGTCTGCTAAGTGTTTTATGGGCCGATCAGATCATAAGCAGATGATCAGCCCGGCCCTAAAAGTACGTCGAAACAGCGGGAAACTGCCGGGTCTGCCCCTGGCCACAACAGGAAAAAATGCGTTAATTGCGTTAATTTTTTTTTAATGCGTTAATTAAATTTCAAATTAATCGCATGCGTTAACGCGTTAATTTTGACAGCGCTAATATATATATATATGGTTATATCTGTACTCTGCTGATTCTTTGCAAAGCTTTTGTATGCATATGCAGTCATGTTTCATAGGCAGTCTTTAAACAAAAATTCTTTTAAACAACAAATCTCTTTTAAATAAAAAAAAACAAATTAAATTCTAATTTAAGTGCATTCCTAAATCTGATATATTTGAGATGTACGAATACCATACTTAACTAACTTTTTCTTCGAAACTCAATTAACTTAGATTGACAGTTCACAAACAAAAATGCACTCACCCTCAAATTGTTCCAAACCTTTATAAAAAAAAAATATGTTAAAAACAAAAGCAACAGTTTTGAAGAGAGCTGAAAACCTAAAACCATTGACCTCTGAAGTAGCAAAAACAAATGTAGTAGTCAATGGTACCAGTTTCCAGCTTTCATCAAAATTTCTTTGTTTTTTGTTTTTGTATTCGACAGAATAAAGAAAATCAGACAGGTTTTGTTTAACAAGTGAATCGTTAGTAAATGATTTAAAATTTTTGGGTGAACTATCCCTTTAATTCCAGTGCTTAAAATAAATCCATCTGAGAGATGATTCCATAGTCATGTGTTTTATAGTCACACTAAATAAATGAAAATAATTCAATCTTCTGTTTATTCAGTAATTTTGGGGATTTCCAGGGTCTACATGGGTATTTGTAGTTTCTGCTACTGATCACAGAACCATACGTCACTGATAAGATGTACATGACAGTCGCCGCTTTGCTTAATCACGTTTTGCGCAGTCCTGCAGTTTAGATGGGTGGCTAGTTATTTTATTTATTGTTTAGTTTATACATTCAATTTTTATAAATGTCATTTGTGTGTCTATGCAGGTGGAGTGCTCCAACTTTGAGTACATGCTGTGGTTTGAGTCTCTGCTCTTCTATGGCTGTGGGGAGCAAAGTGCTCTAAAGAAAGAGGAAGACGTGGATAACAACCTGCTTCCTGCTATTGTAGAAAGAGTGCTGCTTCCTAAACTAGCAGGTTAGCCTATCAATCTTCCTTCATTTGTATAGTTGTTGATGCTTTTCAACTCACAACAACACCTTAATAGCTCCCTTTAAAGGATGTTTTGTGTGTCTCCTTAGTGCTAACGGATCAGATCTGGGATCCACTGTCCAACAGCCAGACATACAGACTGGTGGCGTTCATGAAGAGGCTAGTGAAAGACTATCCCACTGTCCTGCACGGCGAAAACCGCAACACACAAGTCAGTGAACGGATGAGACTGCAGTGCTTTGAAGACTTGATTTTAATCTAATCCTTATTTTTAAATCCGCAAGTGTGCTATTTTTTGCAATTTGTTTTAGAACTTACGATTCAGTTGCCTATAGGAGAAATGACTAGGAATAATAAACGGCTGAAAACAATCAAACTACTTGCTCTACAAACAAGTGTGTTTATGACTATATATAAAAAGGAGAATAATATAATAGGAAAATATCAGTTTGCAACGTGAAGCAGCGTAACAAGCTGTTATTAATGACTAAAAATCAATGCAAATTAATGAGGCTGGAAGTGTTAAGCCAAAAAGATTTCAATGGCTGTCCCCGCTCATACATGAAGAGTAAGGTCAATAGCATACTATAGAATTTAATTATCATATTTTTTGTCTTCTGTCATCTGATAGGTAGTTTTTTTTTAGGAATTATTCTAAAAATATCTCCTTCCAAGTTCATGTGACTTTTTTTATAGTCTTAATCAGGGGTCACCAATCCTGGTCCTGGAGGGCCAGTGTCCCTGCGGGGTTTAGCTCCATCTTGCCTCAACACACCTGCCTGCATGTTTCAAGTACACCTAGTAAGACCTTGATTAGCTTGTTCAGGTGTGTTTGATTAGGGTTGGAGCTAAAATCTGCTGGACACCGGCCCTCCAGGAACAAGTTTGGTGACCACTGGTCTAAATAAAACATTAACATGTAGGAGCTGGTAATGTTTTTATACTGATTTGTTGTACTCAAGCAATTTAGGCTCACTTGATTATTCATTCATTATATGTTGTTAAAATGACAGTACAAATATGATATGTTAAGCTTTTGATAAAAATTTATTTGTTCATCTCTCATTGTATTACATTGCATTATACTTTGCTCCCCGCAATAAAAACTACAGATCTTTTATTGTAATATTAAACGTTTAAATGAGAAACAATATTGGGAGCAATATTAGGTCACGACTGATATTTATATGCATTTAATTTAAGTTATTTGCTAAAATGTTACGATAAAAATCTAATTTATTTATAGATTTTATCTTACTTTTTTGGGGTAATTATTAATATGAGCTGCTCAGATGGCATATTTTTGGCCTATTTTTCAAACTGAAGTGTTGAATATGAGTACAAAGCTGTATTGAGCAACATAAAAAAAGTTTTAATATGTATATAAATACATATTTCATTGCAGTGTAAATAAAACACAGTCTATTACTTAATTATTGTTTTCTCTTAATTGACTTATTATTTAATCATTATAGTTCCAAATTGTTTTTGTACTCTAGTAATCTAATGTAAAAAAGAAACCAGATTTCAACAGATAACTTTTATATAATAGAGAGTGTTGACTTAAAAGAGAATTGAACGTGAATCTGTATGCATGTGTATCTTAATAACTTGTTTTTGTTTTTTAGGAGCTGCTAAGGACCGTGATCATGCGAATTCGACGGACTCTTGATGATGACATTTTCCTGCCTCTGTTTCCAAAAAAGTGAGCGTGAACACCCAATCACTTCTGCTGCATCTCTGTTTTGTTTATATTCTAGTTTCCAATTTTGAGCCCACACGTTTTGCATGTAAACCTGTGTGACTCTTTGTTTTCTCTTTTGGCAGCGTTATGGAGAACAAAAACTCTGGTGCTTACCTTTTCTCCCAGAGGCAGTTTTGGTCTTGTGTGAAGGTAAGACTTTTTGTTGTCGTCTGAATCACTTCATTCATTTTCATTTTAAGAACAAATGAAATCAAAACTAACATATTGATTTTGTTAGCTTGCAGTGCTAGTTTTGTGGTGAACAGTTAATCTGTGCATGTCATTTAGGGGGAAAAAAGTTTGCTTGTAATGTAATTCAAATCTGATAATGCACTTCCTGTATGTTTGCAGTTAATTTGCCAGATCATGTCTGTCTGAGGTATTGGGCGTGACTAACATACTTAACCACGCACCTTCACCTGTCAGTGCTATGACAACCAACCGAAATGGTGAGGAGGAGGTGTCTGTTAGTTTGTAACAGCCCTTTTCCTGATCTTTCGGAATTGAAATGCCTACCTTACCACATCCAATCAGTTCGCAGTTATAAAAACTAGCCACGCCCACTGTTTGTCTAGTAACTGCGTCACAATATGAGGGGGAAAAATGGTCGCAACGTCCGATTCATGCAGACTTAAACTTTTAATATGCAATCATTTTTATGCGGATTCTGTTTTTGTGTGTCTAGTTTCTTGGGAATATCTTAATGTGGGATGGGATCCTGTCTCTGTCTGTGCTGAAAGATCTGGCCATTGACAGCACACTGAACCGCTACATCCTCTCAGCCCTGCAGACCACTGATGCCAGCGAGGAGCATGTGGAGAAATGCCGCCGGGTAGGAATCTTCTATGAGCTTTTACATATTAAAGCCCTCCTGTTTTAATTCTGCCATGGGATGTTAAATATATATAAGAAGAATAAACTGTTTTTCTTACTATTCAAACTCCCTCACAATTCTGAGTTGATATTTCACAAATTAGACATTTTTGGGATGAAAATGAAGACATGAACAAAAATTTTTGTGACCTAAACTGAGACTAATCAGAATTGCATGATTTATTTATTTTTGTAAATCTGATTTTTATTTCCCATAGTTCTTAATTTGTCTGCTTATCTATCTATCTATCTATCTATCTATCTATCTATCTATCTATCTATCTATCTATCTATCTATCTATCTATCTATCTATCTATCTATCTATCTATCTGTCTGTCTGTCTGTCTGTCTGTCTGTCTGTCTGTCTGTCTGTCTGTCTGTCTGTCTGTCTGTCTGTCTGTTTACTACTTGTGGTTCTGAGAATTAACTCAATTAAGTTTTTTACAGTTCTCTCTGTTTCTTCACAATTTTCCATTTCTTGCATTTCTTTTTCTTTTCTCACAATTATGAGTTTTAACCAATTTTTCCTTCTGATACAGATTTTTTGACTTCTCCCATTTATGGGTTGTTGTTTTTTTCCCCCAAATCTGATGTTATTGTCTCAGGCTAGCACGATAAGTTGACGCATTGGGAATTGGAAAATGATTCTGTTTTGATATAACATATTGTGATTCTCTCTTGAATCGATTCCAAGCTTAGCTTAGCCAAACAGATGTACTCTGCTTACTTCCAATTCTTAACACATACAAATTGAACATAAAATAAATCTTTACAATTTACAATTACAGGATTGTTCATATAGAGCTGTGTTTACATTAATCATGAGGCATAAAAAGCTGAGGTGCAAGTGCAAGCAACCACTGTGCATGACTTTAAATACAAGATGAATACACAAACACTCTTTTTCATGAGCATTTGAGTATGTGGGTAAAAACTAGCCTAAAGCAGCATTTTCTGTTAAGATCTAAGGTCAGAATTGATTCCAGAGACAATCGAGATGCATAACAAAATCAGTTTATCATCCCAGTTCTATTATTCTCTGAATTCTAACTTCACAGTTGCAAGTATTGATGCCATCTTGTGATTTTCTGATCTTATTCTTTTTATTGTAGCCATAAGCAACACCTCTTATCATAATGTAAGAATCTGATTAAAAAAAATCTGATTTCTGAGATGAACTCACAATTGTGAAGAAGAAAACTACTGAGAAATATTATGCTCTGATCTGTATTGTAAATAATAATGTTAATAATTAAAATGATAGATAGTACAGTATAAATGTACATTTGACCACCCATATGACGGTTCATACCATTCTGAATGCATAACTGGGGAAATCTACGTGAAAAAAAAAATTAATTTCTCAGTCTGAAACATGCAGATTGACAGCACCAATAGACATCGTTTATATTTGTTCTTGTAAAATAGGTGTTTGTTTCTACATAGGCTAAAAGTCAAATTAGATGCATAGTTTGTGACCTACGGTAACGTCTAAAATGGCCAATCAGTGGATATTGTAGGTCAGAACTAACATTACAGATAAAGTTGACCCCCTGTTCATCAGTGTATAATTTGCACACTGATGACAAGTCACATTTATCTTTTTATTGTTGTTTTAATCCTGTGGCAGAATGGTCCTCTCTAGTGTAGTGCTCACAGATTAGTGTTCTGGAAGCTCTGAATGTGTCTCACTGCTGCCGTCAGGTGGTGGAGTGTTTCCCTGTTCAGTGGTTCAGCAGTCTGAAAGGACAGCAGACGCTCCCTCCACTGGAGAACTTCTGCAGATTCTTGAAGCACTTGTCCAGCAGCCTGTACCGCAGCTGTGTGGCGGGATCAGATGTGGAGAAGAGGAATGTCAGGTAAAGCAAGAGAAACCACACAAAGACATGACAGAAATTAGAGTGTTATTAGTGTTCTGTAAACTACCGATGACATTTCTTCCAAATTTAGAATAAAATCCATAAATAACAAAAAGGCACTGTTTTTTTATATGTTCATAGTAATTTAGCTATTTATTCATTTGACGACAGCAAAATAAACAAATACTTTAAAAGAGTTAAATATGTTTTATTGGACTGTCCTGCTCTTAATGTTTGCAGAAGACTTCTTTTAGTAGTAAAAACTTCCAGAGAAGTATATCTAGGATTTTTTTTTATATTTAAGCCAATGTAAAAAAAACATTTTGGGGGGGTTTATTATATATTGAATCATCTTTGTTGTGAAGATAGTCAATGACACTGACATGTCATTAAATAATAGATATCATACGATACTTCAAAACAGTTAGAGGCTGATCAGAAAGCGCTTTTTGCGTTGAGAGGCACATCTCTTGATTAGTTTACTACTGGCTGTGAGCATTTTGCGTGCTGGTTATGTGCCCTGAGTGCCTCGTATTTTAACCACCTGTTGCGGCTCACATTTTTGCCGTTGCTCGCTGTGCTCTTGCAGTTGAAAAATAGTCAACTCTGGGCAACAAAAACACGCTGC
The DNA here is from genome assembly GCF_052040795.2 of Danio rerio. NCBI lineage: Eukaryota > Metazoa > Chordata > Actinopteri > Cypriniformes > Danionidae > Danio > Danio rerio. The sequence continues at coordinate 28,105,248 of NC_141030.1, forward strand.
GTCGGTTGTGTGTTTTTTTATTTTTTATTCTCCAATCAAAAGAAAGCAGAGGCAGGGTTTTTGTTGAGGTGACAGCAGTGTTTATGTTGTCAAGATGACTTAAGAGACTTTTAAAGATAGAGGAGAGACTAGTGGTCACTTCAAGTTATTCAGAGCTGTATGACTTTACAAATCTTGAAATCACAATATTATTAAATATTACAATTATAACAACAGCAACACTCACGCACAATACGCTGCTGATTCAGTTGTTGCATTGGGACGTAAAAAGCGCACCATTTTTTTTCTTCTTGTCAACAAAAAAGGCAGTGTGATGCCCACTTGTTTTTGGAATGTAAAAGCGAGTTCGGTGTGATTGTCGCGCTATGCAATAATTTTTGGTGGAATAACCCTGCATTTTTCCACCACAAAAAATGAAAACATTTGTTATTCTGACCAGTTGTCATTTTCTTGGGAAACATACTTTTGGATTGCCCTATTTTTAATACTATCAGACAACGTTTTTTTATCTGGAGAGGTAAAGGAAAATTTCTTAAAAATGTGAATCCTTCAAAAAAGTTCAGTTTTTATCAAAAATAAACCTTAAAAAAACTGCTTTAGATTTTATATTATGTACTATTTATTGCTGTTGATGTCTTTTTTATTTTTATTAATATTATTTTTTACTATTATATTATATTTATTATATTTTTATCATAGAAAAAGTGATATTTATAAAATCAATGTTGTCCTATTGATCTTGTTTTGCCATGAAATAGCCAGAGAAGCTAAAAGACAATTAATCAAAACTCATTTTCTTGTGGGGGAAAAAATCACTGTAACTTTTATTTTGAAATTTGGAAGAAATATCAATTATCAGATCTCGAACAAAACAGACAAATCTATTCACCTTATTTTCCGCCGACGAGTGGGCACTGCCATTTGAGTCTTTTTGTCTCGCGACTTCCGGTCACATTCACTTCCATTCATTTTTTGACGTTAAAGCTGCTTGATGTTGCAATTTGATATTTTCTTATTATATTATTCTACTTGGTCTGTGTAGTCATGCAAACATTTGTTTGTAGAGCAAGTAGTTTGACCATTTTCTGCCGTTTATTATTCCTAGTCATTTCTCCCATAGGCGACTGAATCGGAAGTTCTAAGACAATCGCGAAAACAGGCGCACTTCCGCATTTTAGAATAAGGTCAATAGAATAAGACAAATATGAACATTTTACTCAAACACACGTAATGAAACCAGAGAAACTTGGTACAGTCAATGCAATCTACATTTCGAGCCTTCATTTCTATTATTAAACCTTTTTCTTTCTCTTCACAGGGAACACATAAAGGAGGTGATTCGGCTTCTGGGACGCCTCAACGCTTTAGACCATGTGATCACAGTCGCGTCTGAACATGGCATCAAGGATATAAAGACTCTTCTTGAGAAAAAATGAAAGGCAAAGCAATGGGACCATGTAAATACTGTGAATAATGTACATTTTAGTTGTGGCTGAAAGGGTTTTCCTTTGACACGTGGGTGGAATTTAGTGATCAGTAATTCCTGAAATCCAGTGAAACTGCCACTGATTTGGGTTTGAAGTGTGTTAGGACAGTTTTACCCCCTTTCCTGAAGAGACATCTCTGCTTTTTACTTCACTTTTTTTTTAAGAACTGGGTCTTAATGGATCTTTTTAAACTTTTCTCTTCAAGAAAAGACCACTTTACAATTCGCACATTGGTTCTGGTTGCACTAAAGCTGGATTTCTTTGAGAACAGGTTACATGCAGCATATTGTAAACAACGTTCAAAATATTATTTATGCACAGTCATGTGCCCAAAAAAAAACAGTGTTTGACCTGCTCGTGTGCCAATCTCATCTTTAATCAAATGAACATGACATACTGGCAAACAAAACCATGTGCTACCGTAACGAATGTACTTATTTTTTCATTTGTCCTTTTCCTTGATCTTGAAATGTTTTATTTGCAAAAATAAAGGGTGAATGACATTCAGGATTTCTTATTTTTTATACAACTGAGATTGAAAAGGTAAGGATGTCTTCATAGTCATCAAAGCAGATTACCTGCTTCATTCCGGACATCTTTTAAGGATGCAATTGTAGTTCTACCTAGGCTAATCTGTATGTAACGGAATATTGTGTAGTCATATATGTGATGAAGTGGCTGACAATAAGCAAGATTATGAAATCGATTTTAAATGCGTGCGGCTGTGCAGTTTTTTCCGTGCTCAAAATTACATGTTACATCCACGTGCGCTCATGTACATTATAAATACAGCTGCAGGACGCACATTTGATATTATCCTCTGCAAGTCATCTGTCTTTATTAATTCAGTGCTGCAGCCCAGCACCTCAAATGTAATACCTGATAAGTCACAAGTTTAGATGATATTACAAATTTATAAAGACTATAACAAGACTATTAAAGCAGAGACTAAGCCGAAGGAAAGTGAAAGTAATAAACTCTTATTAGCGATGTATGTTATTTTTTTCAGGGTTGAATGTCAAAGTATATTAGGCTACTCGATTCAACTGGAGTTAATATTTCTACAGTTCGAATTGTTGAAAGACTAGTAGTTTATTTATCATGTGGAATAAAGAGTCGAGCAAATTACAGGGAAAGTTATATTCTTTGGACACAACTAACAGAGTTGGTGGCGTCATCTAGCGGCGGTGTTTGGATCTGTCCCGACATAAAGGTACAAAGTATAAACCTATTAAATATTACTTGGCTCATTATTAAACTACTAAACACTATAACTGATAAAGCAAAAACTAAAAATGAAACTTAACTGTGTGGCCTATAACAAATATTTATATAAAGAATATTATTATTTTTGCATTTGTTATTTAAAAAAGCACACATAAATATCTCGTCTCTTCTTTTTTTTGTCCTCAGCTGATCACCTGTGTAATGCATACAGGCCAAGATAATTGATAATAAACTGAAAATAATTGCACACTGTTCATCAGCCAATTAGAATGAAGCTTTCAAGAGTCTCATGGTATAAATATATGATAGTTGTCGCCCCCTTTTTGTAGCTTTTTTTGTAACTTAAACTTTAAGTCAGGGGTTTTATTAATATTTTTTGCTCTCAGAGTCAGAGGTAATATTTATTTGATCAAAAATACTAAAGATTTAAAATGTCATAAATTTTTTGCGATGTCATTATTTGGCATCATTACTCCAGTCCTCAGTGTCATATGTTCTAATATGCTTTTTTTATGCTCAAGAAACTTAATGCTATTAATATTAAAAACATTTTGTGGAAACTGTGATACTTAACCTAACTTTTTAATAGTGTAAGATGAAAAGAAAATAATACGATTATTAAACATGAACCTGACAGTTTTAATAGTCAGAACAATTATACAATTTAGTTATATTTTATTACTATATATTTTTTTATTACTATATCTAATTTGAACCAAATAAAATAAATTCTTATATTTCACATGAATGTTTTTACTGTATTTAGATCACAAGTCATATTAACTTTTTGATTCTTGGTTTTATTTTTTGTATTTTAAGTATGAAAACAGATTTCCAGTTCTTCTGTAACAGGCTCGTCTGTATATATAGTGTATATGGAAGGCAAGATAGTGTGATTGTTTTACATGTATTCAAGCGTTTGCATATAAAACAGCTTGTAGTTTTGTCAACATTTCCCTCAGGTGTCTTTCTAGTGGTGGTTCAGCCTGAAGCCGAAAGTTGTACACAATTTGATTATATTCAAGCATTAGTTTAAATTTAATCTAGAAAGCACAGCCTACAGTTTGTTGTTGTTTTTATGAATATGTGATTGTCAACTCCCTGCAGTGGTTGTTCATTATTTTTAGGGGACAGTCAGTGTGGAGACTCCCGTTGTTTTGAACTGGAAGTTTATTGCAACCCATAAAAGCCATTAAAGAGCATTTTGGCACACTTCTGCTGCCAATCTCCAACTCTTTACCTCAAAAGGATTTGTTTTTAACCATGTGCCCAAATTTCTGTAAAGGGTTTTCCCTATGGAGTGACGGCTTCGAAGGCTATAGGTCATAGGGATGAGCCCTTAATTTTTGACACCAAACAACTAGCCTGGGCAAGGGATAATAAAGGCCCGAAGTGTCCATCAGTTGTACCCTTTGAAGTGGCCACTGTCCAGTTTTGAGCTTTTTTGTTTGGAACGACACTTGACTTCAATATGCGGCAATGATTCTCCAAAATATCATTTGGAGGCCAATATATCCCGTTTGAACTTCATTTTTCTCCAACTACTAATTGATTATAGTAGGCTAATTAATAAAAAATGTTTTTCAATTTTGTTTTAAAAAAGTTTAATAGTGTAGTGAAATATATCCACAACTTAAAAGAAATTAGTTTAAAACTATTTGTTGAATTTTTGAATCCACAAGTTAAGTTTCATGAATTGAAATTAGTTGATTTTGTTAAAAAACTGTCCAAATGATTCACCACACTTTCAGTCATAACTAGCTATAAAATACAAAATGTTAAATCTTGGCAACAAAATGTGTCCTTTAGAGGTAAATGAGTAAAATCTGATGGTTTAAATTGTCTCGAACTAAAAAGAAGACATGCAATGATTCTCAAAAGGAGTTATCATTTGATTCTTGTGTAGATGCTTGGCAAGATTTTTATGAACTCTTGTTGCGCTTAATGACATTTTAGTGGGTGTATTTTGTATATAAAAATGTTTGATTTGTTGTTGACTTGCTCTGAAGAATAAAAAGAATTTTTGTCTAAATTCCTCACTATAAGATTTGACTGTTTCAGCGCTGGTTTCATGTCAGCGAATAGTAAAAGTTCGGGAGGAGCCTTTACAAAACTGTGAAACTCGACCCATGCACTGTAGGCTATCTACATCACAAATGACCCCCCCCCCCACCCCCCCCCCCCAAACAAACACACACACACACACACACACACACACACACACACACACACATTCACACCACCTGTCAACCCGCAGAAACACCGCAGCTCAGCTGGAGAAACCAAGCTGAAGAAAAGTTTTCCTGCAACACGGCGAGTATCACTCTGAGCCCCGCGACAAGGTAAGAAGACGACGAACATCTGTTTACAGCTGTTCCCTCTTACTTGAAGCGTGTTTTCCATCAGTTCTGGAGGATTTGCTGGTTATTGTTGTCCTGTTATAAGTTAGTTGTAAGTCAGTCAGTCAGTGTTTGGTTCTCGCGGACCAGCAGCACACGGTGCTTTACTTCACCGCGAAGCTCCGTTATCAGGCGCGGCAGGAAAACGTGGTCGGGGACACGGGGTCTCCCGCTTATTATGTGGTCTGTCCTGCAGGGGAAAGTGGGGTTGATGCGGACATTTAAAAATGTTTCGAGGTTTAGTAATAGCGTCGTTCCTGAAACTCAAGGTTTGATGCAAACGTTTACCTTCAGTTTTGTTATTACCGCGTCGCGTAGAGTGCCTACATGATACATTTTGACATTTTTAATGGTCTCATCTTTATTTAGTTAGGAACCATTAACAGTAACAGACAGCTGTAAACTGCAGTAGGTTAAATGCCTAATACACAAAATAAAAGTAAACAAAATATTTGCAATGTTTTAGATGCACATTACCTAAAATAAAATATTACAATATAACAATTTTAAAAAGTATGTTGAAGTAAACTATAGGCTATAGGGCAACTATAATCTAAATATTGTACTTTTTAAATAATTTCATATATGCTTTTTTTTTTATAATGAAACGCTGTTGAATGTTCTGTAGCTGTATCTTTTCTATTTATAAGTGACCTGAAGGCTCTTCTTCTAGTAAGAGTAAACTGATCTTAAAGAGAGCGGCAGGTCACTTCATGCCATAAGAGTTGCAGTAGCTTGTCTAAAGATATTACTGTCAGAAGGATACTTTAAAAGCAGACCGCCATTCTATTTACATCTGCATTTACATATTTTCATTTGGCAGGTTCTTTATCAAAAGCGATTTTCAAATGTGGACTGCAATAAGTATTTCATTATTAAATGTGAAATAATATAGTAACAGTGCAACATTTCAGATACTATTTTAAGAAGTGTTCACTAAAGATGAGTTTTAAATAGTAATAGTTCATCCAAAACAAAAATCAGTTATCATTTTCTCACTTTTCTGATGTCACACACTTGAGTTTTATTCTGTTGAAAATAATATATTCTAAAGAAGCTGGAAACCAGAAACCAATGACAAGGAATAAGTCAATGGTTACCAGTTTCTAACTTTCTTCAAAATACCTTCATTTAGGTTCAGCAAAAAACAGAAACATAAATAGTTGGAACCACTTGAGGGTGAGTAAATAGTGAATTTACTTTTATTTTTGGGTGAACTATCCTTTAAAATCATAAGGGATTTAGCCTTTCACATATGGAAGATCATTCTGGAAAGTGATTTTGTGCCTCTCTGTGATTTAACTACAAGGTGACGTTGTATGATTTCTGTAGGATCACCAACTTTTATTTTTCTTTCACATAAGGATTAAATGGCTCTAAGATTTTACGCTGCTTAAAATATATATTTTTAAAATTGTTAAATAATTTATAAACAACGCTTTCCATTGCAAAACTGGAAAATCTTGTTCCATCAACACTGACTAACATATGCCATATGTGAGCTGTATTTATATGTCAACAACTAGCAGAAGTTCTCCTGAAGGAGCCCAGTGGTGGTCTTTACTTACTACAGCTGGATCTCTATATGAAATGCCCCTTCTTCAAACCAGATGTTTTCTACAATGGAGTCTTTTAATGCTCCAGATTGTTTCAGCAAATCCTCCGATAGGCTTCTTGTATAGGTCAGAGGAACTGTTCATCATGAAATGTTTTATGATTTTTAATTGAATCTGCTTTAAATGTTGCCATGTTACTTAGATCAAAGTCAAGGACATCATGCAGGGCAGTTTTTGACCGTTTAATTATTCGTTTGTGATGCTATAATTAGATACTACACTAAAATATTCATGCATGTGGGTGTGTGTGTGTGTGTGTGTGTGTATCTGTCAATAAATCCCAAACAAGACTTTACAATAATATCATAGCCCTACAAATATTTTCATCAGCTTCCTTTATTGCGCAGTTCACCATAAAATCCTATTTGTTTTGTCCTCACAAACCATTTCAAAGCAATTTCTGTATTTTAGAGTTTCATAATAAGAAACCATGAGCCATCTATAATAGGAAGTAGATGCGTTTTCATTATTTACATCTCATGACTTGAGTTCTTATCCTGCAGGTCTGTGTTATGTAAACTAAGCCCAAGTGGTTCATTTCTCATAATTGGGTCACATGCATGTTACCTGATACCCCAAGTTTAACATGCTAAAAACAAGCCCTGACTTGTCATTTAGTGGGGGCTGCATGGTTTACAACCTAAGCTGCTGTCAGAAAGGTTGAACATACCCCTGTAATTAAAAATAAATGCAAGTGATTTGCTTTTTATGAATCAATTATGGTGTCTGTCAGGAGGTATGAGTGACTAAATTCATTATAAACATTTTAATGCATTAAAATGAATAGAAACGTGTAAATGTTGATGTTAAGCTAATGTACTGTATCTCAGTGAAAAGCATTTATTTGATCACAGTTGAATCATACATCTGACTTGCCAAAGCAATAATACTGCAGTTACATACACTGAAGGAATGTTTTAATATTGAAAAAACTGCAATAAGATGTTTAGATGATTCAGTTAATGCTGGGGAGGGAACAAGAGCAGATAACGTTCCTTATTTCCTAATTATTTCAGCTTGTCCAGTTTAATGTGTTAAAAATGGTTATAGACATGTGAATGTTGATGTTAAGCTAATCTAGGTAAAAAGCATTCTGTTAATACTAGTTGGATCTTAAATGCCGAAATATGGCTAATTATATCATATATCTCACTTGCCAATGCAAAAATACTGCAGTCAAATACACTAAAAGAATGTTTTAATATTGCAAAAACTGTATTAAGATGTTTAGATGATTCAATTAGTGCTGTGGAGGGACCAAGATAACATTCCTCATTTCTTAATTATTTTAGCTTGTGCTGACAGGCATTGGCATATATTCAATTTTGTTTTTTAAGTGTTATCACAGTAGCTACTTTTTGCAAGGCCTCAAACATTTAAAATTAGTACCATAGTCATTAAATTGCAACCTAGTATTGTTTGTAAAACATACATCACAATATTCACATTACAATAAGATCAAAGCAACGTAATACGGGGACAGCATGTAAATAATATGTCTTTTTAATTAATATGATATTTAGTTTTTTGAACTTGAGAAAATTAAGCAATTTAATTAAAAACATATTTTTAGTTACATTAAAGTATTTATCATTTTTGTCAATTTTAAATGTAGTTATTCTGGTAACTCTTTACCATAACAGTACATAAATAATGATGCATTAATATCTAAACTAAATATTACTTTATTATGAATTAATGATGAGTTAAGGTATGCACTAATCATGAATTAACTTTAACTACAACATGAGTCACATAAGTTCATGTGTAAATAATGACTACCTTAATTACTTGTTAGTACATGTTGTCAATTAATTAACATTTAAGTTTAAGCTAAAAGTAACCAACATGAACTCATGAGTTGTTAATGTATAGTTATATCATGACTTAATTTAGAGGGGTACATCACTTTTAACTCATCCTTAACTACTCATGAACTCCTGTTCATGTTGATGTTGACAGAACACTTTTCTATTGTTGTTCAGTGTAAACTCACTAGTTGGACGTGCATAAGGAGTTCATGAGTAGTTAAGAATGGGTTAATGATGATGTGCCCCTCCAAGTAAAGTCACAACATAATTATAGATTAACATATCATGAGTTCATCATGGTTTAATTTAGCATAAACTAATGTGGTAATTGATACATTAATTAACAAACAATCATGTACTAACAAGTAATTAAGGTAGCCGTCATTCACACATGAACTCATGTGAATCATGTTGTAGTAGTTAAAGTAATTCATGATTAGTGCATACCTTAACTCATCATTAATTCATAATAAAGTAATGTTTAGTTTAAATATTAATACATCATTATTTATGTACTGTTATTGTAAAGTGTTACCGTTATTCTTTATGAAATCAGTCATTTCTCAGTTTATGGTGTATAGCATATTAGGAAAAATGTTGACAAAAATTTGTATTTATTTCATTTTATTTTTTATGCATTTAATGTAATGTGTGTATTTATATAGCGCATTTATTGTGTATGGCCATATACCGAAAGTGCTTCACAGTCATGAGGGAGAGTCTGTCTACTCCATCACCAGTGTGCAGCATCCTATTGGATGGTGTGATGACAGCCACAGGACAATGCCGCCAGTGTGCTTACACACACACCAGTTTTAGGAGGAGTGGAGAGACAGTGATAGAGCCAATTCAGTGGATGGCGAAGATTGGGAGGCCATGATTGGTAAGGGCTGATAGAGGAAATTTGGCCAGGACATTAGGGTTACACCCCTACTCTTAACAAGAATTACTATGGGATATATAATTACCACATAGAATCAGGACCTTGGTTTAAAGTCTCAAAGACTGAAAGACAACGCTCACTGACAATAAAGGGTCTCCTTTACTATACTGGGGCATTAGGACTCACACAGACCACAGGTTCAGCGCCCCTGCTGGCCACACTAACACTACTTCCAACAGCGACCTAGTTTTCCCATGTGGGATCCAATCGAGATATTGACCAGGCTCGGCCCTGCTTAGCTTCATTGAGTAACTGGTCTTGGGCTGTAGGGTGATATAGCTGTGGCCATTGCAATTTAAGCCCTTTATACACTATTTTAAATGTTCCTCTTTTTGTTTTGGAATATTGCATGTGTACATCATTGGAAAGTCCAAAAACACTTCTCATTTTTTCTCATAGTACACACTGACATAGTTTATTCAAGGATCCAATCCCTTTTTTATAACTATTCTGCTCTGATCGGTCAGATGGCCCCATATTCAAATTACCCCAGAGGGTTTATAAAGATAATCTACAGAATCTGACGTAAAAAAATTAAACACAAGTCTGGACCGAGACTTTTCGCTGAAGAATCATATAGTGAAGAGTAGTCTATAGTGATATGGCTCCTTTACTAGAAGGTGAGACCTCCCTCCCTAGGGCGTCAATATTGACCATAACATTTTGTCCCCAATCAAAACTGTACGACTGATACGTCTTGTGTATCCTGTAGTCTTTGAATATTCATTGAGTATAGTTCCTAGAAAGTTGTAGGTAATAATATGTACCTTGAAGCCTGAGGCTGAGCTCTCATTTTTTACAAGTGCATGCAAAGTGGATTTGCTTTTGCAGCACAGAAAATTGCCTCTTTTTTTTTACAAGTGAACAACACAAATCAAACTCTTGCAGTTCAGTTACAACTACAGTTTAAGGGTCAAAGTAGATGCTGTTCATTCATGCGAAATTTATTACAAACCACACAGGTTTGTGCAGGAAGTAAAACTGGAAATAGTAACCACTTGTTTCAGGAAGTTTAAAATGGGTTCTTTCTTTAAGGAGGTAATAACTCTGCACCTTGATCTTTCAAACATTTTACTTTCTCAGATATCTGCATTACACACTAAATAAAAAATAATATCTGACACAGCATAATGATCCCTTTAAGTAACCGCTGTCTATCCTCTGTAATTTACACGTTTCTTTAGCGTAAGTGGTGTCAATCCATAGAAAGTGGTTAAAGTTAGTGGGAAGGTCACTGCAGTGTCACAGGTGGAAAACTGGCTCATTTCCCAATGGCCGAAAGCTGAAACTCTGGCTACCCTCCTGCCTCATGAGGGTCATGGGTCTTTATCTGGAGGAAGACACACTGATTTAATTATTTTAAACCGCTGAGTGACACCACTTCATGTTGGCAGTATAAACACCTCAATCTTAAGACTTAACATGGTTCCAGAAAGCATGCGTGGGTTCATATTAAATGTTTGTTTTCTTATAACACTGAGGTATTTAAGTGAAATAGTCTTGTGATACCTTGACAAGCTTGGTCCAGACTGAGCCTTTATTTGTGTTCCTGTTGACAGTTTCATGAAATTGAAGTAAAGAGGCCAGACAGAAGGAGTTTTGTCAGGCTGTTAGGTTTCCTGAGCCCTACATTAATTTTTGACATTCCTGCCAAACTGAAGAATGCTTGTGAGGTAAAATAAAAGTCACAAGTTTCTAGGCTAAGGGTAGTCGGATGGTGTCAGGTGCGTTATGCCCGCTTTAAACACGCTCATATGATTGGAAAGATATTGGCAAAAACACGTCAACATAACGTGTCTGTTATCGTTCTGGATGGACGCTGTGTCCTTGACCCTCTTTCCCATATAGAAGTTTCTAGTTGAGAGGTTCTAGTGTTGTGGTTGTTATAATACACTAAACGTTTGTGGCATCAGCATTTAAGCCCTTATTGATCCTAGTGAATGGTTTGACTTGCATAACATTTCATAATGGTTTTATTGAATTAATGTTCTGCGGTGGCCAAAAAAATTTGAGCACTTGACTTATATTAAACATTTTTGCTGTTTGGTTGTATTGGCCTTGAATAAATGATTAATCTATAAAGTCATTTAATGAGTGACATCTACAAAGTCTTCATTGTGCTTTATAAACCACAGATTAGAGGCATCAAAAGGAGATTTAGGCCAATTTCATTGTCAATGTCACACAATCAAAGTCTTTTGGCTTTAGTTGCAGAAGTCATGGGAAAACATTAGTGTTTAGACGTTCTCAGGAATATATTGACACTATACCAGAGAGATGTGCTAATGTTATTGCAATAAAAGGAGGGCATACAAATATGACAATTAAATGTGTATAATACATTAGGACTCACTTTGCCTGATATTTGTTGTGCTCATATCTGCATGTTTCATGAATGATATAAAATTAAATTATGTTTTTACGGCAAAAAAGGTCAATGCATTCAGATCTGTCGAGTGTTCTTATCATTTTGGCCAACACTCTAGGTGTCGTTCTAGAAGTCAAATTAAAGACACGAGGCTAAAAGTTGTCATGCTGCACGTTAAGCACCATAACAGAAAGTCGCCCACTGATTGGTGGTAGGGCATCACACCCCTGCTCTTCCCACCTGCTTAATTTAGCCATATAAATTGTATGTGCGTCCCTCACTCATCTTGACTGATCCGGAATGTCAAACGGTAACACTACTAACCTTACATTACCCTGCTGTGAGATGGAAGATATGGGGATTTATTTATATGTGATGTCTGTGTGATTTCCTGCACAGTATATCAATCAGTGTTTGCAGACAATCACTCAAATTCGACTCTTAAATGAGTGTCACAGGTGTGCCCTGTTTTAACCTTTGATATATTATCAATGATCAGACAAGATGCCTTACAATTTTGGCCAGATTAATATCCTATAACCACCTGGGGGCTCTTGTGTCCATGTGTGGTGCTCGTGTATTTTCACATTAGGACGATTAGTCGAAATCAAATCACAATCATGATTTGAAATGTTGTGATTCGCTAATCGCAAAAGTTGCTATATGAATGTAATGTAATGTGGGTCTATACACATATTTATATCTAATTAGCTATATCGCTAATTCGTTCAAACCGACTGCTGGTAACATTGGAAACAAGAGCACAGTAGAGTTTGATTAATGAATAACTTATTTATGATAAGTCTATGTTGTGTTGTTGTTACTTTGTATACATTGTCTGTTTTTGAAATCATAAAATCTAAATTATTAACATAACCTCAGCCAATCATCTATTTCCTACATTTAGCATTGTATGGCTTTTGTTTAAAGCATGCTTCAATATTGAGTTTTTCAAGATTAAATCCCAAATCAAGTCGCGATGTCTGTCAAATATCTGAATTTGATATTTCACTCAAATCATACTGCCCTACAGTAGGCCTGTCACAATAATCAATGTATTGATTAATACAATTAATTAAGATGACCAATCGTTTTTGCCTTTGCAATATATATTTATAAATTCAGAGATAGCTTTAAAGCCATTTTCCAATGGCATCTACATTCTACCTCAAATTTATAATTGTGCGTTTACCTAATAGGACATATAATAGGACGTTTAGTTTTTTAACATTAAATTTTAGAATCTAAATAACCTTTAGAATAAGTATTTTAAAGTGTTTATTGCATTATTATGCTGTTATATAATCAGTGGCATAAAATGATTTCAAAATAACAATGTTATGCTTTTCGCAACAATTTCTGTGACAGTATATCGCACAACAAAAATTCCTTATCGCGACAGGCCTACACTTCAGGTCAGTAGACAGAAGGTGCTTTCACACTTGGTCTGTTTGCCTGGTCTAAACCCCAAACCTCCCTCGGCTGGTTTGTGTTCACACCGTCTTGTTTCCTTCTGAACCCTGGTATGCTTGAATCATTAAGCTGTTGTTTGTGTACAGCTGTTGCTAAGTGACAGCCATGAAAGCAACAAAATGGAGATCGCATATCACGGTCATTCTTCTTTTACTGAATCTTTTGGTTTTGTTACCAAAACCTAAATACAGAGAGGCACTTGTGTCTATCTGCCGGAAAAAAAAATTTAAAAACGAAGTCGTTTTTTGGTGGAGACAAGCAGACATTATCACTGCTTGCACTGGGTCAGTCCCGCTTGTCGCCAAGGTAGGTGATATACAGACACAAACGAACATTATGAAAATGATAGTATGTTGTACAGTTGGCAGTTCACATCCATTATTTGGTACGATTGCATTCATATCAGGAGTGAACCGTACCAGAGTTCGCACAAACCGAACCTCAGACCACCTCTTTCAGGTGAACTCAGGTATGGTTTACGAGTGCACACCCGATTTTAGAAGACAGCGTTCACACTAGATAAACACACCATACTGACATCAAACGAACCCAGGTGCAGGCCAAAAGTGCTAGTGTGAAAGCACAGAGAGAGTACCTGCCTAAAAATTTTGTGTCAAAAACATATCTATGCTGGACGTTTATTTAGTTTAGTGTTTTGTTGCTGTCTGAATGAACTTGATCACGTGAACATTTACAGTGTGTTAATTTTCAGACATCCCGATATACACCATTATCTACTATCATTCACTTGTAATTGATTTGATCACTAAAAAAAGGCTAAAAACTGAAAAGTTTTGAAGTTATGTGAACAAAATCCATTGACATACTTTTAGTTTTGGTGCCTTTTGACACATCCTATATTTTTAAGGATTTTTTATGCTGGTACATGTGCACACTTTTACTGTCTTAACTGCTAACATATCTTAACTGACAAACATGCTGTCCAAAAGAAAAAGGAAGTGCTCTTTTCTCACATTAAACTTACTGGCACCTCATTACCCTGTTTTTGTACCATAATTTACATGGCAAAACTGAACAAAATGAACCCCTTAGGATTCCTGAAAAACAAAGTAAGCACTTGGTGTTCCCTGGGTGGTACTCTAAAATAGTATTGGGTTATATTCCAACCTATTAAAAATGTGACAATAAGACACTTATATGTTGTTAACAAAGCAGAAATCAATGTCACATATGCCATTCAAAATTGTTAATAACAGAAAACACCCACGAATAACATTTTATGAGCAACTGTTATTGATTTATTTTTTACAGTCATAAAAACTTATAAAATAGGAACAATGAAGCTAATTAAATGAAATTCTTCTCACTCATAAAACTGACAACTGGACGACTGGAAATCTCTGATTGACTGCAGTTGATGTCTAAGCACAGCTAATTTAGAGTTTGCACCTCAGTACTCTAGATTTAATTGTTCTTGGATCAATTGTAGTTTCACTTTCCAATGACGACTTTGTGGTTTTGTAAAATTTTGAGCTCACCTTGAGATGATGTTGAGATCTGAAACTCCTCAGCAGACAATCATCAGATTAGTAAGGTCTGTGTAATGTATTTGGGAATATCTGATAACACCAAGGTTTACTCTGGAATAAAATAATGATATTGATATAATGATGTTATATTTTATTATTAGATGTTTGCATATAAACACCTCAATTTCATTATGGCAATTGAAGTGTGTAGCATAAATGTTTTATAACTGCGATGTTGCTCTTTATTTGAGAACACACGGAAACCGCAGTCCCATTTAACCATATAAATCTCTTCCAAAATACTTTCCTGGCATTAGTGGTCTTTCAGCATTCTTGCAGCATGGTATTGAGACACAGCTCTCAACATGTCTGATGTCACACCAACTCAGTCAGGCAATGCTGGGATATCTGAATGAGCTCCAATTGGACAGCAGAGTCTCGGGAACAGCTTGTGCTTGGATTGCTTTGATTCACCTCAGGACTGACACTAAAGATAGAAATCGACTTTATCTGTAGATATTTTTTTAAATATATCGCAAAAATACTTTGTGGTGAGAAGACTGACAGCTTTGTCAGTGTTATGGAAGCTTTCTGCCAACATGCTGGAATTTGGGGCATGAGTGTGCTTTTTGTAAACAGACTGAAAGTGAACATTTAATTGGACGTTTGCAAATGGCAAACATAAAAAGAGCATTATATATTATGCTAATTATTCACTTATATTATTAACCATATTGACATAATAGCATTAAGCAGTTGCTGCAGATTTGTCGGCAGCACATCCATGATGCGATTCCACCACATCCTGTTCCACCATATCACAGAAGGTGCTCTTTTGGATTGAGATCTTGTGGCTGTGGAGGCCTTCTGAGAACAGCGAACTCATTGTCATGTTTAGGAACCAGTCTGAGATGTTTCACGCTTTATGACATGGTGCTTTATAATGCTGGACATAGCCATCAGAAGATGGGTACACTGTGGTCATGAAGGGACAGACATAGTCAGCAACATAACTCAAGTAGGCTGTGGCATTGATACGCTGCTCAACTAGTACTAATGGGCCCAAAGTGTCCCAAGAAAATACCATTACACCACCATCACCAATCTGAACCATTGATACAAGGCAGGATGTATCCATGCTTTCATGTTGTTGACACCAAATTCTGACCCTACCATCCGAATGTTGCAACAGAGATGGAGACTCATCAGACCAGGCAACATTTTCTTAATCCTCTATTGTCAAATTTTGGTGAGCCTGTGTGAATTGTAGCCTCAGTTTTATGTCCTTATCTGACAGGAGTGGTACCCGGTGTGGTCTCCTGCTGCTGTAGCCCATCCGCCTCAAGGTTGGATGTGTTGTGCATTCAGAGATGCTCTTCTGCATACCTCGGTTTACACTAGTAGTTATTTGAGTTACTGTTGCCTTTCTATCGGCTCAAACCAGTCTGGCCATCATCCTCTGACCTTTGGCATCAACAAGGCATTTGTGCCCACAGAACTGCCGCTGTAAACCCTAAAGATGGTTGTGCATGAAAATCCCAGTAGATCAGCAGTTTCTGAAATACTAATATTAGTCTGTCTGGCACCAACAATCATGCCTCGTTCAAAGTCATTTAAATCACCTTTCTTCTTCATTCTGATGCTCGGTTTGGACTACAGCAGATCGTCTTGACAATGTCTACATGCCTAAATTAATTGAGTTGCTGCCATGTTATTGGCTGATTATAAATCTGCGTTAACGAGCAGTTAGACAGGTGTACCTAATAAAGTGGCCGGTGAGTGTATGTGTATGTGATATTGCTTTTTTTAAATAGAGCAAAATAATATTGTCTTAGAATACATAATACATAATGTCTGCATGTGTTTAAAGGTATATCTAGTTAACAGGTTGTATAATAACACAAAGTTTTATAATGATATGGGTGTGACCTAGTTGTACTCTATTAAAGTAGTTTACTGGGACACACCTTGTTTAAAATGTTTGCTCAAAAAATAAACATGGTGTCTTGAAGCATCATTTGTTGGCATTTTGTGTGTAAATGTAGATTTTTGACCAACAATTTCCACGTTTGATGGCATTTCTAGTGAAAAGTTTGTATTATAGTAAGCAAATATTTATTTTCTCACCAAAGTTTTGTGAAATTTTGTTTCTTAACACTGTCGCTACTGGCTTGCTTGGTTTGGGACTTACCGAGCTGTGCATCAATGGATTTGCTCTTCAGTGTTTGGAGTTTCAGCAATGAAATTTTAACCACACTGAACTGGAACCAACTCTGAAAACTGGACTGAAACTGTTTCAATTAACTAGAACTTCTATGCTAAGCTGCTTTGACACAATCTACATTGTAAACGTGCTATAGAAATAATCATGAATTGAATTAAATTAAACCAAACTTCTCTGTTTTAATTACATGATTAAATTGCTATTCTGTCTGAAATCAGTTTCATGAGGTGCCTTTGTATGTAAATGCTACCTCCAGAGTCATTGCCAAAGCTTACAGACACAGCCTATGTATGTATATGTACAGATTATATATAATTATTCACATATTTTTACTGTTACACAATGTCCTTGCATACAGTACTGGCTTTACCTTAAATTTTTCAGTCTGAGACTTAGCAACCCATGCTCATTCGTCTCGTTAAAGCCTGATTTCAAAATAATTGTGTGCTTGTTACAAGCAAAAAAAAAAAAGTGAGACACAGTTTTGCCTAATCCTGTCTTGCGCATAGCTATAAACCCTTCATAATACCTTTGTGAAGAACTCTGGCTGTCTTTACTCGGTCAAACTGCTAATCTGATTTTAATGAATTTCCGGTATTCAGAGGATTGTGTTTGAGGCTCCAGCAGCAAGTTTGATCCAGTTAAACCCTTATGCCACGCTTGTGTGATTTACATGACAACACTTAGTAGTGCTCAACTGCTTCAAACCTGCCTCCAAGTTTCTAAGATCCAAGAAATCTGATAGCAGAGAAAGAAAAGGTCGCCACCTCCACGTCTGAAGAACTTTCCATTTAAGTGTGGCATGACTGGAAGCGGCTGCTTCTGTCTCTGTTCAGATGAAGCTCCTAAGAAAGAAATGTAGGTCACGATTCACAGTAGATGAATTTATAGATCATACTCTGTGTTCAGGAACAAATTGAAACTGAAGCCTCTCAAGATACAAGTAATTAGAAGTACTAAAACAACAGTCATGCTGCTATTTTTAAGAAACTTTATGTTACAGAGTCTAGTTCATCTGGTACTATTTGTTATCAAAAGCTAATTTTTTATATACATATTATTTCATGGTCTGTTGAAATTCTGAATTCTGATTGGCTTGAGGGTGTGCCATGAAGTAGTTTTATTCAGAAGTAGTTCTAGTAAGTTTTGTTCACAGTTTATAATCAATGTGCTTTCCACAAACATTAGTAGTAGTAACCATTGTAACCCAGTAACAGTTGCCAGTCTTCATTCATCTGTGTGATCTCAGGGATGCTGACGTATGCTTCGCCTACAAACACAAGGGGATTAACCAAATCCTCCAAAAAATTTGTGAAGATGTAGCTAACACATGTTACTATGAGCTATTAGATACGCCCGTGTCATTTTCAGGCTCACACATGACCTCTCTTTTGCACTCTTCCTCGAAGTCTGCCTGTGTACAGCTCAAAGTGGGGACTAGGAGATCTAGCATATCATAACTGGCTGTTATTCGGTCAAATATTGCAGGACTAGCTTTAGCTTGGCAAATGACCACAGAATGAAAGAGAAATCAATGGTTTGCCATGCACTTCGTTGAGGCAACCACCCTCTCCTTTGGGTCAAGTGGTTTTTTGACTCCATATTGTGCTATTATTTTATTGTTTGTTTTTTTTAATAGGAGAGTGAGAGAAAAAAAAACTTTTGAGGAATCCAGGTTTCTTTCATTTTTTCTTTCTATTTTTTGTTAGTTTACTTTTTTTTTTTTTAGCTTTAATTAGTTTTTGGTTTTGGTTTATGTTTCATTTTAATTTAATTTGTTTACTTTTTCAGGGGAGATTTTATTTTTCTTTTATTTAATTTTTGTTTCTTTTTGTTTTTTTTTATTCGTTTTGCTTTTGTTTTACCCTTTGTTTTATTTTGTTACTTTTATTTTGTAACTTATTTATTTTTTTACTAGACAATACATTTTTTATACTAAATAAACATTCCAAATATTGTGAGTCCTCTTCTAAAACCCTGCAAAAAAATCCATTAAAAAAGTCTAAACTTGTGTTCTAGTTTATAGTCGGTTACTGCACTTCCTAGTTGCATCTTTTTTTTTTTATTTTGCGAGAAAACCACCATATTTCCTTCTGGAATCCACGAAAGTGGCTTCAAGCATTTAGATTAATTTTCATCAAATGAACTCCTCAGAACAGGCTGTTCTCGTAGAGCTTGCGAACACAGATCCCAGTTGTTCTTTTGCAATTGCATGTATTTTTGCCATTAAGTTGCGCTCGCTCTGGGTTACATAACACATGTCAGTGTGTGTGAGTATGATAGATTATCCTGCGGTGGGCCTCTTCAGCTCTGCCACCAGTCACATTTTATGGATTGCTCTCCTTGTTGCTCAACACTTGGGGAAAGTGTGCAGTACTTCCACTGGAGACGGAGCAGCTGTATGAACTTATTGACTGGAGAGCTGACGCCCATTTTCAGTACAGTATGTTTTGACTCTTGGCTGTTAGGAATCACAATGTGCTTTTCATCCATAGTTGCGGTTCAGAATACAGTGTTGCTTGCAGTGTCATTAAATACATACTGACGCTTTTTTAGTGCTTGGCTTGATGTTTAAGTGAATATGTGTCAGTGTCTACACATATTTTAGGCTCTTAAATCACTTGGCAGCTGTTATCTTTCTTTATAAAATACAGTATGTGCTGGTTTGTGTCTTGGAGTTTAGAAAAGGGACAGAATGTTTGGCTTGCTTCAAAACATCCATATCTGGTGGAAAATATCTGGAAGATGGCCAGTTAATGAAGTGTTAGCTTTATTAATCACTATTGAATTTATGATCATCCCTGGAAATGAATTTTGTGGGAAAATGTATTTTAAACAAAATGTTCTTTAATACAATCTATAAACCGTGTCCGACAAAATGTTGTGACATTAGGACATTATAATAATAAGAATCCATAAAGGCATTTGCACTCTCAAAATCATTTGTGTGTGTGTGTGTGTGTGTGTGTGTGTGTGTGTGTGTGTGTATAAATAAATAAATAAATAAATAAATATATATATATATATATATATATATATATATATATATATATATATATATATATATATATATATATATATATATATGACAAAATGAAGATATTTTGACAAATGCTCATGCTGCACTCTTTAATTTGTCAATAAGATTTAATTGTTAAAAAATGTCAACAACTGGCATATTCTTAATGATGTTGCTGTTGTTTGAAATAAAATATACCACTGAATTATGGCCAAACTAAAACTGTAAAACAAATTTAGTGCAAATAAATAGGACTTATGTTTTAAATTTTTATATTTTAAATCATTATATTTTTAAATAATTTTAAATAAATGTCATCTACATTATACATGTACTTATAGTTGAGCAAAAATGTAAGCAAAACATTTTATTTGGATCTTTTAGTTTTAATAATATTTATATAATTTTCATATATTGATATTATTATTATTTTTTCTTTGTGTTTGTTTTTATTTGCATTTTTGGCTTGTTTTTTATTGATTGGTTTATAATTTAGTTAGGTTTTGCTATTTTTGTTCGACCTAAAATTATTTAGCTACAATTTACTTTAAGCAATATCCGTATCAATAGAATATAATAAATATGGTCACTAATGCAGTGAGTAAAATAAGCAGTGGCGAATTTAAATATAGGTTATATGGGCAATCGATACACTTTTATTTGTATGTTTGGATTGTTTGGGGTTTTACAAAAAATCTGGGTCAATTTTATGTCAACAGCTCCTTCAGACATTTATTTAACAGGAGAAATCATGCGGTGTTCAATACTTACTTTACCCACTTGTCTTGGGTAAAATAAGTCTTGTTGTCAATTCCAGTTGTAAGAGCAACAAATAATAACTTGACTTCTAGTTGATCATGTGAAAAAGTGACAGAATGTGCATCCCAATCATCACAAATACTGCAGAAGACCAATTGGAACCCGCATGGACAAAGATTCTCAAAGAAATCAGTCAAGTTTGGTGAAGGAAAAATCATGGTCTGGGGTTACATTCAGTTTGAGGGCATGTGAGAGATCTGCAGAGTGGATGGCAACATCAACAGCCTGAGGTATCAAGACATTTGTGCTGCTCATTACATTACAAACCACAGGTGAGGGCAAATTCTTCATCAGGATAGTGCTCCTTTTAACACTTCAGTCTCTACATTAAAGTTCCTGAAAGCAAAGGAGGTCAAGGTGCTCCATGATTGGCCAGACCAGTCACCAGACATGAACATTGAAGGAGGTATTGAAGATTAATCCAAAGAATCTTGATGAACTCTGAAAGTCCTGCAAGAATGCTTTCTTTGCCATTTCAGATAACTTTATTAATAAGTTATTTGAGTCATTGCAGAGATGTGTGGATGCAGTCGTCCAAGCTCATGGGAGTCATACACAATACTAATTCTTTTTCCACTGCACCATGACCATATATTCTATACTGTACATTATTTCTGTTAAGCAAAGTCAGACCTTACTGTCAGACCTTAATTAAATAATTAAAAATCAAGACATGATCATATTTTATTTTGGTAGAATAAGCCTATCTTGAGGCCTTTGCCTTTTATATAAGCTGCTTCTGATACCAAATGATCAACTAGAAGTCAAGTTATTATTTGTTGTTCCTAAAACTTGAATAGGGGACAAGACTTTTGTCAGGTAGTGTATATTGTTCATCCCTAAACACTATACAACATCTAAAATATACACGCTACAACTTTGATCAACTAGAAGTCAAGTTATTATTTGTTGTTCCTAAAACTTGAATAGGCGACAAGACTTTTGTCAGGTAGTGTATATTGTTCATCCCTAAACACTATACAACATCTAAAATATACACGCTACAACTTTCCTCAAATGAATAACTATTAATTCTCCCCACAGATAAACAACACAACTGAACACTGTGAATCCTCAGCATTCGCAGACGGACCAGATTCATTTAAGGAGACATTTCAAATTAATAAAACGAAGCAACCAACGAAGCTGTCTTCATACTGGATCAGCAATGGTTTTGAAAAAGCTTCTGCGTTTCGGGAAACAGCTGCTGAGAGTAAAGGTTGTAAACTGCAACTCAGAGGAATCGCGACTGTCCCGATGTCTGAACACTTTTGACCTGGTGGCTCTTGGTGTGGGCAGTACATTAGGAGCAGGGGTTTATGTCCTGGCCGGAGCTGTGGCTCGAGAAAACGCCGGACCGGCCATCGTGCTGTCGTTTCTCATCGCCGCTCTGGCTTCAGTGCTCGCTGGTCTCTGTTATGCTGAGTTTGGAGCCCGAGTGCCCAAAACAGGATCAGCGTACCTGTACAGCTACGTGACTGTAGGAGAGCTGTGGGCCTTTATAACTGGCTGGAACCTGATTCTTTCATATGTTATAGGTGAGAAGATGTACAATATTGCTATTGGGTTTCCACTAAAATAAGCTGAAATATGTTTTAATTACATTGTTGAGAGCAAATCAGGCAATGATGGTGGTAGATTTTTATGTTGTGATAATTGTTAAAGTTTTTATCACACAACATTAAACTAAATTACAAATCAGTTACTTTAACATGTAAAGTAAAAAACAAAGTAATGTTTTTGCATATTGCTTTATTGCACATGAATGTTCTGCAAAAACATATGATTCAACAAATTACATTGCCAAAGTAGTACATTTTGGAATTTATGAATTGCGATGTCATATTTTGTGGCGTGTTGTAGGTCAGATTAACATGAAAATATGTACAGTTGAGGTCAGAATCGTTAGCCCCTCTTTGAATTTTTTTTTATTTTTTAAATATTTCCCAAATGATGTTTAACAGAGCTAGGAAATTATCACAGTATGTCTGATAATATTTTTTCTTCTGGAGAAAGTCTTATTTGTTTTATTTCGGCTAGAATAAAAGCAGTTTTACATTTTTTAAAAAACATTTTAAGATCAAATATTTGCCCCTTTAAGCTATATCTTTTTTCTGATAGTCTACAGAACAAACCATCGATTTAAAATAAATTAAATGTCACTTTAAGCTGAATAGAAGTGTCTTGAAAAATATCTAGTTAAATATTATTTACGATCATCATAGAAAAGATAAATTAATCAGTTATTAGAAATTAGTTATTAAAACTATTATGTTTAGAAATCTGTTGAAAAAGTCTTCTCTCCATTAAACAGAAATTGGGGAAGAAAATAAACGGGGGCTATGTACGTTTAAAAGTAAATCACTTTTTAAATATACAAATACAGCGATACAATAGAGCATAATGCGACAGTCTGAATATAGTTAAAAGGTACTCTAAAAGCTTAAATGATTAATAATTAGTTGCTGCATTGTAAAGCATGTTTATTATCACAGTATATTATATTAATGAATATCGGTAAATGACAAGACCCGATATTACCAGATTAATGGTAAATGAGTATATTCTTATTTTACATTTTGAAGATACATTATCTTTAATTTCTAAAATAAAACACAATTGTTTTTTACAGTTTATTATACATATATCTCATAATAATAACATTAAAGTGGTCTATTCTTTTTTAAAGAGTTATTTTATGTTTATTTAGTTTATTTCAAGCCACCTTTTCTGTTTTTCAGCCAGTTTCTTGAACCTTTTGCTTTTATGAGCAAACACAAAGAATAGACAGACAGACTGACGATCTGATGATTGATTGATTGATTGATTGATTGATTGATTTGATATAAATTGGCACAAAATTGTAATTGGCTCAAAAAAAGGTAATGTATAATGAAAGTATTTTTCCATTTCTCTTGTATTTCTTCTGAGGTACCTCAAGTGTTGCCCGAGCTTGGAGTGCCACATTTGATGAGTTAATTGGAAAACATATTGAACATTTTTGTCGCCAGTACATGTCCATGAATGCGCCGGGCGTCCTGGCGGAGTATCCAGATATGTTTTCTGTTTTCATCATCCTCACACTCACAGGTAAATAAACACACAAAGAAGTGTTCATGTTAAACAGTGATTGCGAAACACTGCCATTCATTCTGAAAATTAAAGCCCTTGAATGTCAATATTTAGCAATTTTGCGTTTGTGTTGACTTTTGCTCCGTAGTGTTTTGATCTACGTTTTGTTTGCTGTAGGCCTGCTGGCCTTTGGGGTGAAGGAATCAGCCATGGTCAATAAAGTGTTCACCTGCATCAACATTCTGGTGCTGCTGTTCATGGTCGTCTCTGGACTAGTCAAAGGGACTCTGAAGAACTGGCACCTGGACCCCGATGAGATCCTCAATGCAACCAACTCCACCCTTAAGTGAGTCAAGTTCTTTATGAAAATATTTAGGAAATTAATGTTAATATCCTTTCAGGTGTGCAACTGCAATTAAATTATATAGCATTTCATTTAAACTTTTTTGTTTTTTATAAAAATATCTCAAGGCCACCAAGACTGATCAATCAAACAGTAGCAAGCATTACATTTATTTAATTGAGCATACAGTAATGTATAATAATAATAATTATAAGAAGAAGAAGAAAAAGAACATTTTATTATAGTTTAAATGCATGTATGCTATTTTAATTAATTTAAAAATATAATTTATTCCTTTGATTATAATGATAATGTATAAATCATCCTTCAGAAATAATTATATACTTATTTAGTGACCAAAAAGCATTTCTTATCATTATCAGTGTTGATTTAAGTTGAAAACAGTTGTTTTACTTTTTATTTTAAGATTATTTATTATAAGTTCTAAGAACAGGACTTATTTTAAAAAAAAATTTAAATCTCATGTAGCATTATAAATGTTTTATTGCCATGTTTGATCAGTTTAACCCTTTATTTGATGAAGAAACATTTATTGTAACTTCACTGATATATATTTCAATATTTATTTTAGTATTTTTTTAAGTCAAAAATGTTCAAAGTCTTATAACAACCCCCAGTAACACGCCAGGGTTTTTTTCTGATTAGTTTTTTCAATGAGTGCCCTAAAAAGGGTTAGATGGATTTTGCTAAATAAAAGTATTAACTCTGCACTGTAAAAATGCAGGGCTGTAGTAACCCATCGTTGGGTCAAATAGAGGAATAAAAAAAAAAACGCAAAATAGGTTAATAAAATTCATATTACACATTTTGAGCCAACGGTTATGTTTAACCACACTTAAAAATATATTTGCTGCTTGTTCAAACTACTTATTTAATATGAGCTGAATCAACACAGTTCTTGACATTTTTTTGGGGTGGTGGGGCTGTCGGGCAGCCGAATTGTTTTATGTTCAATCCACTTAAATTTGTAAAAACTAATAAGTTAACTTAATTCCTTCATGCTTTCCCAACACAAATTGATTGTGTGGAACCCAACATTTTTTACAGTGCATATTTGGCCCAGTGTTGCGTTACAGTAGCCCAAAATTTTTATGGAGTGTGACAATCATTTGAGTCACTTTTTGACCTGGATAAGATGTTGAGAGTTAATTAATTGCAAAGTTAATAAATAAAAATGCTAGTATTAATACTTGTTTTTCAAAAGTTCTAAGAAAACAAGTTACATCATGAGGAAGAAAATGTGTTACAATAATGCTTGACCTTAATGACCTTCCATGTGTATGCAAATGTTGTGCATTTTTTTCTTTAACTAGTGTTAAAAAAATGAAACATTTCCTCTTTAAATTAAAAAATAATAAATAACTGCCCTTGATGACTCTGAGCAGTGCCACGCAGCCGCTGCCATCAGAAGAGATGCTGGGTCAAGGTGGCTTTATGCCTTTCGGCTTCACAGGGGTTTTATCAGGAGCGGCGACCTGCTTTTACGCCTTCGTTGGCTTCGACTGCATCGCAACTACAGGTAGCCTAAAAACTTTCTGAACTCTTAAATCTCAAATCTAATCTTCAGAAAGCACCAGTTTTATCCTACAATTCTCTAAAAGAGTTGAAATACATGATGCGTTTCTACAAAACAAGTGCTGTAACAGTCTATGTTGCAACATTGCTTCAACCTACGTTTTTGTAAAGAGAGTATATACACATACATCTGACTGCAATTTCTGTATATAAATAAACACTACAGGGCAGTATGATCTGTCTGTCTGTCTGTCTTTCTGTCGGTCGGTCGGTCGGTCTGTAATATGCCTCCCAAAAAACACCAAGGTGAACGCTATAGAAAGGAAAAAAAATACACAGTAATTTTATTTGAAAATAATCAATACTGTAATGTTTTTTACAACTATATAAATTTTATGTAGTTGTAGTAAACATTGCAGCATTGGGTAATTCTTTTTTTATTATTTAATGTTGTTGTATTACCACAGTAACTATAGAATTAACACCCACAACACATTAATTCAGTACGTTACTTTAGTATGGTTCAAAAACAATGCTGTATTTCCTATAAATTACTATAGTAGTAGTGCTAATATCTACAGCCTTGATAGAGGCAGTACTACTGCTTATATTACAGTTTTTCTCAGTCACTTTGGTGCATTTCTCACAACACTATTTACATTTGCACAAAAGTTAATGCATTTCTCAAACATCTACAGCTGTGGAAAAATGTAAATCATTGATGGCTTTTACCTGCTTTTACACTTTTGTTGAATCTTAATACTATATTTAATCTTCAAAAGCCACCAGTTTTCAAACACACTGGTTTGTGGCATTATTTGTTTACTACAGTTTATTTTTCTGAAGATTATTTATAGCAGATAGCTATGCAAAACCTCTGCATGTTTGTGTGAGTATATATATATATTAAACATAGCATTGCAAAATAATTTATGGAATATTAGAAAGAAATAAAAATCTATCAGGGGTTGATACCTGGTGAAATATATGACGCGTGTCCACAAACATGAGGTCAGATTGTGCAAGATCTGTTTTAAATGTATAAAGGCTTATAATAAGCACTGCAACAGTAAGGCTATTATGTTATCTGCATATTTGTCCACCATCCATGTAGCTTTGGTCAAGGTTATTTTGAGTTTGCTTAATGTTTATAACCATCTTGCATAGATATTTTCAGTAAACCTGCGTACGGTTTGCCTCTGGTTTTCAACATAAGTGTTGACATTTGGATTTTTAATGTGCTCGGCTTACGGTGTCACTTCCATTTATTTTAAATGTACTAAAACAGTCAATCACACTGCTTTATTTGGCAAACTGTGAATTGTTCTGGTATTATTTTAATGAATTATCTCAATTACAAACACACACATTTTGCTCATTTACATATAGTGGCTAATAATCTGTGTTTCTAAAGAATATATAATTA